>NC_069507.1:107196488-107251488 GCF_027579735.1 Bombina bombina
TACAATACAGAATACATTGTTTATATATTTATTGTCTTTTTAATTCAGTCCTTTGTTTGAATTACCCTCTTAGTTGGTATCTTTTTAATAACAATACTTAGGCTTTGGGGTGTGCATGTATCTTGAACACTATACAGCAGCACTGATTGTTATAGTGCTTGACAAACATGCACAATCCTGAGCCTACTTAAGTATGCTATGAGGGAAAGGAGATACATTTAAACTAATATAACCAATGGAAAATACATTTAATAATAACAGAAAATTAAATTTAAAATAAAATAAGTCTCCTGTCTCTGAATTGTGAAACCTCCTATATCCTTTTAAATTTGCCATTGACATTCTCTGTAAGATATAGTCACCAACAAAATACTTCAAACACTTAAATAGCTTAAAGGGACATGAAATACAAACAAATTGTTTCATGATTCAGATAGAGCATGCATTTTTTTGCATAAAAACAAAGCAAATTTGATAATAAGAGTAAATTGGAATCTTTTTTTATAATTGTATGCTCTGTCTGAAGAATTTATTTGGGTTTCTTATCCCTTTAAATGAGACAAACTAATTCATTCACATTAATAAAACATTAAAAACAATGTATTAGGCAACAAGAGACTGAGGTTTTAAATAAATCGCAACAAAACAATCTTTATTAGACAACTGATACAATCTAGGAGTTTCTACTCAATGGGAGATACAATTGTATAATATACCTATCACTTATTAAATAGGGTGTTAAGGCAGTCTTGCCAGGCTAGGACAAGCCTAAACACGTCTGCTTTTGTTTTTTATTACCCAACAATCTTATCACAATTATTTTTACTCTTATGCAAGGAATTCTGTTGAGACTTTTAAGGGAGAACAAATATGTGTGATAAGATTTTCACAGGTTATAGAGTACTAGAGATAGTTTTAGAATTATTTAATTTATCATAAACACAATAATCACTACCAAAAAAAAAGATTTTTATTCAGCACATGGCTTAGTAAGATTTCTCTAGTGAAAAATAAATCATTACATAGACTGGCTAAGTGGCTAGGGATCTAAGTTTTGTCTTCCTAAAAAGGCAAATTATTAAAAGGATATGAAACCCAATTTTTTTTCTTTCATGGTTCAGATAGAACAACTTTCTATTTTACTCCTATTATCAAATTGTCTTTGTTCCCTTGGTATCTTTATTTGAAAAAGCAGGAATGTAAAGCTTAGGAGACGGCCCGTTTTCTGTTCGGCACCCTGTGGTAGCTCTTGCTGATTGGTGGCTGCATGTGGTCACCAATCGGCAAGCGATACCCAGGTTCTGAACCAAAAATGGTCCAGCTTCTAAGTTTACATTCCTGATATTTCAAATAAAGATACAAAGAGAATGAATAAAAATTGATAATAGGAGTAAATTATAAAATTGCTTAGATTGCACGCTCTATCTGAATCATGAAAAGAAAAAAAACATTTGGGTTCCATATCCCTTTAATGAATCTAAACTTGTGTGTTCCTTTCATAACACACACACATGTTTTTCCACATTGGAGGATGTATTGGTCTTGAAAAAAGATTTGTAAACTGTAATGTATTAAAAATACAGTAATAATACTATATTTTAAATGTAATAATATTATATTATACAACCCAAATTCTTTCTTTCATGATCCAGATAGAGCATAACATTCTAAACAACTTTCCAATGTACGTACTTCTTTTATCTTAACTTTCTTTGTTTTCTTGTTATCCATTGTTGAAGAGCAGAGTTGTAAGTGTGCACGTGGCTGCAGTACTATATGGCAGCAGATTTGCAACAATGTCAGCACTGGATGGCAGCACTATTTAATGTCATGTAGTGCTTCAGGCATGTGCATGCTAGCTATCTAGATATCCCTTCAATCAAGAATAACATGAGAGGGAAGCAAATTTGCTAATAGAAATAAATTGGAAACTTTTTTTAAATTGTATTCTCTATCTGAATCAGGAAATAAAATGTCCCTTTAAAATAAAAATAATATCCTAATTAAAATTGAATTTAAAATATTTAAAATATGTCATTTCACAATCATTTGTAATGTAATAAAATAGATTGTACTTGAATTTGTGTATCTGTATAATATATCTGCAATAATTGCAGGGAGAATGTGTATTTTTTTTAATTTATTCAATGAGTGTCGGGTATTTGTTAAATATTTTCACACCTATGACTTGTTTTAGTAATCTTCTTAAAGGGGCATACAAATAAACTTGTTGTTACAAAACTTTCTGTAGGTAACGTGTAATTAACATATCAATAGAGTGTGATCATTTCTCGCATACATTAACACCTTGGCTGTTGCAGTTGTTTTTCAGACCCCAAAAAAGCAAACACCCCCCATTATTTTCCTAATTTGGAGGAGCCAATTCTAACTTGTTACTGAAGTAGGAAAGATTTGCCACTGTCTTTATGTTCGTAAAACTGGCACCTTTGTCAAGTATCTTATGTTATCATGTCTTCTGGGGCAAATTAAAGACATATATAGCAGGGTTAGGCCTGTTAAAGGGGTATGAAACCCAACATTTTTCTTTCATGATTCAAATAAGAGATACAAATGTATTCCAATTTACTTCTGTTTTGTTTCATTCTCTTGATATCCTTTCTTGAAGGAGCAGTGATACACTACTGAGGGCTAGCTGAACACATTGGTAAACCAATCACAAGAGGCATATATCAGCAGTTATAGCTCCCAGCTCCTGAGTCTACCTGGGTATGCTTACCAACAAAGGATACCAAGAGAATGAATCAAATTAGGTAAAAGGAGTATATTTGAAAGGTTTTTAAACTTCTATGCATCTAAATAATGGAACAAACATGTTGGGTTTCATATCCCTTTAATTCTGCAATGTGCACTTCCTTCTCAGCATTGGAAAACACAATAAATTACAGGTCAAGGGGTAAAAATACATAAAGAAAGCTAATTATATTGCAAAATATTTTTTATCATGCATAATTAAAGGGACAGTACATGTTACAAAAAATGAACCCATATTTAAATAATACTCACTTTTCTAGTATAGGTCAAATACTTCTTTGTTTTAAATGTTGCTGGAAAATAGATTTTATTGTCTACTCATTCACTGCAGAATAAGTGGCAGCAAAAACTCTGTCACCCCTCAGGGCTTCCATTCTGCAACAGTGACAATGTATTTACATTCCTCCGCCTCCTGAACTGCAAAGTCATTACCAGTGTTCCTTCTAAGGACTGATTTTGTGAGCGACCCAGCAGTGAAACAGTTAATAAGGTAACTTGCTGTCAGTATTGGGTAGTGTTTTTAGTAAAGGCAGGGTGTGGTTCACTAATTAACTATTTCACCGCTGGGCTGCTCACAAAATCTGGCCTTATAAGGAACGCTGGTCATCACCCACCTCGCAAAAAATACACATTTCGTTACGCGCTGACAACCTTTCAGCCAACTAATGAGAAATATATTTGAGCAATGATACATTCTGCATATAGAATTTTAATAAAAAATACAAATACACAATGTCCCATTTCTATTATCCTACAACATATCCCTTACTCCAGTGTTTCTCCACCGTGGTCCTCAAATACCCCTAACAGGCCAAGTTTTTATTAAAGCGGAATTTAAGCACAGGTGAAATAATCAGTAACCATGGTTACTAACCTGCTCTCACCCATTAGCTGATTATTTCACCTGTGCACTGGTTCAGCTATAATAAAAACCTGACCTGTTGGGGGTACTTGAGGACCGCGGTTGAAAAACACTGAAATACTCTACTTCACTGGTTTTTAAGCATGTCTTGAGGTCTCTCTAACAGGCCAGATTTTCAGGATTACCTTGCATGGATTTTGAGTATATTGGGATTAGAGCACAGGTGAAATAATCATCTGATTAGTAAATATACTAATCAGATGATTATTTCACCTGTGCTCTAATCCCAATATCCTCAAAATCCAGCCTGTTAGGGAGGCCTGAGTACAGGTTTGACATCCAGTGCTCTACCCCTATCTACAAGCACAGTTTATAAAGTGAACCATTTTAAAAATGAACCATCTACTTACCTCAAAATCACAGTTAATTAAACAATATTTTACATAAAAGTTTAAGAAAGGACAGATAGTGATGTAATAAAGTATAAGGTGAAAATAAATATATTAGAAAAGAGGAGGAAACAGTTTTAAAAAAAATCTTTCCTATATATCCTTTTCTCAAAGACAGTCCATTCAAATCTTAGCATTTAACAGCTTTTCATACATGTAGGCCAACAATCCTTTCAGAGTTGATTTCAAAACGATTACTGATACCTAAATAAAAGGATCCGTAACCCCTCCCTTTAATGTAAACCTCATAATGCTGTCCAACATTTTTTTTAAATTATGTTTAAATTGTAAAGTCTCAGAATGTTGATGTTATGGAGTTTGGGGGGTACTTACAAGTGCATAATAGTAACGTTTTTGTTTTTTTAAATGACTAAAACAATGAAACTTTAGGATAATTCTTAAAGAGCAAGGCAGATAATTAAACAGGGGACAGTATACACCAATTTTTATATAACTGTATATAATAGACACTACTATATATAAAAAATAATATGCACAGCTACTGGTCTAAAAATCCAGTATTAAACCTTTAAAAAACATACCTAGAAGCTCCCAGTTAAGCACTGTTGATGAGGTTAGGCTGGGACACCCAGATAAAGAGGCTAGGAAACCAGGAAGTGCAGACACTACCCCCCCCCTCCCCCCTGCTTATGAAAAGTCCCATAAGTCAAACAGGAGCAAGCTTGAATCTTTAGACATCAGTATACATCTAAATCATTGGGGCTTGGTTAGGAGTCTGAAAATCAGCACAATGTTATTAAAATATAAGCAAAGCTATACATTGTTACAAAAACACACTCAAGTGTGCTATTTAAATGGATCATCTACAAAACATTTATGGAAAAAAAAATCTAGTGTATAATATTTTACATAGGAGGAAAGGAAATAGGCATTTGCCAGATTAAAGAGGGCAGGTGGGAGAGTATTTGCAGAAAAGGACAGAGATATTGGGGCGTTCAGTGTTATTAAAGTCTTTGTATAATACAGTCAAGAGATTGAATGTTATGCTTGAGGTTACGAGAAGTCAGTGAGCGACTGAGAACAGATAAGGAGCAGTGTGTGTATGAGTTTGGCAGAGGTATACATGGTGGTGGGCTGTAGTTAGGGTTGCCACCTCAGCCATGTTTCCTGGACACTTATGAGTTATACATGCTGCAGGGTGTGCAGGTAGGAACATGAATTCAAACCATTTATCCACCATTATCATTACTTAGAGTTGTGAATCTATTTAGTTTCCACAGTGATTCCCACATACTTTGGTTCCATATTTTAATTTTAGACATTATGTCCTATTTGTATACTTCATCCTAGCTGACTAGCGTGGGTACTTTATCCCTTTTGTCCATTTTCACATTTAAGGTTCTTTGTTTGGGGGACCCTCCTGTACTTGGCTATTAGGGGTCCTTAGCGCCAACTAGGGTTGCCACCTCAGCCATGTTTTCCTGGACACTTATCAGTTACACATGCTGCAGGGTGTGCAGGGAGGAACATGTATTGTGTTTATAGACAGCACTATTCATATTCCTCCCTGCACACCCTGCAGCATGTGTAACTTATAAGTGTTCTGTATTTTAAGGGACGGGTGGCAACCCTAATTGCAGTTAAGACTAGCTCGATAAGAGCAGATTACGATAAAAGTTAAGCATACAGGATGTTTGCAATATATAGCAATGACGCAGTGTTCCCTCTAAGGACAGTTTTGTGTGCAGCCCAGCAGTGAAACAGTTAACAAGAGAACCATACCTTGCCATCTACATTGTGCAGTGTTTGCTAATTGCAGGGTGTGGTCACCTAATTAACTGTTTCACTGCTGGGCCGCACACAAAACTGGCCTTAGAGGGAACACTGGCAATGAGGAGTGTTAGCAAAAAAATCCATATTTGAGCAAATAGGGGAAACACAATCAAGTAAAGGGTATCAGCTAAATGGCTATTTAGGTCCGATACCTCTATAAGTAGGGTTGCCACCTCAGCCATGTTTTCCTGGACACTTATGAGTTACACATGCTGCAGGGTATGCAGGGAGGAACATGTATTGTGTTTTTGGACAGCACTATTCATATTCCTCCCTGCACACCCTGCAGCATGTGTAACTTATAAGTGTTCTGTATTTTAAGGGACGGGTGGCAACCCTATCTACAAGACCCAGGTATATGCTAAATGGTTATATTGTGAATAACCCACTTATTATATTGTAAATAACCCAATGACTATGTCACAACTAAGAAAGAGAATAATTTATTAACACAGATAAATATATATATATATATATATATTTATTTAGCCATGAACATAATAAAACACTCTGGACGTCCAGGAATTAAAACTGTTAAAAGTATCTGTGCACAATCCAAGTTGCAATATATAAGTGGTTTAGTACCTTCACATGACTTTATCTATTGACTTGCATTTAAACTAATTAGTACTGTGTTGTGCACAACCCACGGGTGTGAGCACAATGTTATCTATATGGCCCATATGAACTAGCAGTCTCCTGTTGTGAAAAGCTTATAACAAAGTATGTGATAAGGGACTGTCTGTTGTGGCTTAGAAACAGGCAGACATTTAGAGGTTTAAATGTTATAAAGTATATAAATATAACAATGTTGGTTGTGCAAAGCTGGGGAATTGGTAGTAAAGACATTATCTATCTTTTTAAACAATAACAATTTTTCTGTCCCTTTAAAGTGTGTGTGTGGGGGGGGGGGGTGTAACAGTGGAATATTTTTTTGCAGGTAATCCAGGAATAGATATTTATAAAGAAATAGTGAAGCAGATTAGTAAAGAGGATATATCTGGTGAAGAGAAGTAGAATTGTGTGTCATCTACATATAGGTGATACTAAAACTCACATGGAAAGATTGAAAAAAAAGGGGACCTAGAAACAAGCCTTGTTGCACCCAAAAGTTAAAGAGTAGGTCAAGGAAGAGAATTGGATGTGTCATAAGCATTAGCATCAATGACTGTCAACAAGTTTTAAGGG
Organism: Bombina bombina; assembly: GCF_027579735.1. Classification (NCBI taxonomy): domain Eukaryota; kingdom Metazoa; phylum Chordata; class Amphibia; order Anura; family Bombinatoridae; genus Bombina; species Bombina bombina. The sequence continues at coordinate 107,203,554 of NC_069507.1, forward strand.
AGTAGAGAGATATGGCAATAGTTGGATGAGGGAGGGGGTGGGGCTAGGTCAAATTAAGGTTTGTTAAGATTATAATTGACTGGTGGTCTTTAGTTTACAGGCAGAGATAATATAAATAAGCATATGTGTACAGAGAGTGATAAAATAATGAGCTCTGACTTCCCTTCAAGCTCAAAACCATTTTAATGGGTTGTGGCTTCAAAGGACAAATCCATCTATTTTGTTAATAAAAATACACCTGAATATATTATTTATCATAGATTTCATAATTTACAGCTGGTATAACAAGTAATTGGATACACATTAAAGGGGCAGTATCCTCTAATTTTCATATAACTGCATGTAATTGACACTACCATAAAGAATAATATGCACAGATACTGATATAAAAATCCAGTGTAAAACCTTACTTAGAGGCTCCCAGTTTAGCACTGCTGACGAGGTTAGTCTGGGACACCCATTGAAATGGGCTGGGGGAAAAAGAAGAGCAGAAACTCTCCCCCTTTTCACTGCATATGAAAAGACAGATCATATAAACAGGAGCCAGCAGGAGTCTGTAAACGCATGTATACATCTGACACTCTGGGGTTTGTTTAGTAGTCTGGGAATCATCACAATGTTATTAAAAAGAATAAGCAAAATTATACATTTTTACATAAACACTCCCAGAGGGGCTATAAATGGATCATCTACAAAACGTTAATGCAAATAAACATTTTACAGTACACTATCCCTTGCATTGATGAATAACATGTTCCTGTTTTAAGAAATATATTGAATATATGTGATGTCTGGTGTATGTAGATACAGGTAGGGTGACAGTTGTGTAGGAATAGGACTGACAACAAGATGAGAGGGTGTTAAATGGACAGTTGTGATAACACCCTGCTCTACTGTTTGTGCACCACTTGTAATTATATATTGTAAAACAATTTTGCAATGTACTTTCAGTATTTATTCTGCCCCCCTTTAACTGTAACTTAAAGGGACAGTATACACTCATTTTCATATAAATGCATGTAATAGACACTACTATAAAGAATAAGATGCACAGATACTGATATAAAAATCCAGTATAAAATGAAGTTGGAAAGCCCACTGCAAGTGGGAGATAAGACACTCCCCCCTCCCCCTTCTTTTGCATATGAAAAGACCCTTTACACAAACAGGAGCAAGCTGGAGAAGGTAGCTGACGGTGAAAATCAGAGCAATGTTCTTTAAAAATAAGCAAAACTATACATTTAAAAAAAACAAAAAACTTTATGGGCTTTATAAATCGATCATCTACAAAACATTTATGCAAAGAAAACATGAGTGTATAATGGCCCTTTAAGCCTGAAATTGTGTATTTTCCAGTCCTGAAAAATGAAAGAGCACTTGGTCGGCTTCACAAGCCTAACCTTGACATGTATGTGTATCTCATGTGTAATCTGTTATTTTATTATTTCTGCTGAAGTCAGACAGCGGATATTTTGTTAACACAAAAGTAGCCTTGTCTTCTGCAGACTCATGTCTGGATTGGCTCCTACAAATAGGTGGAGTGGAGTTTGACCATTGAAAAACAATTGCAGCAAACAAAGTGTTAATCTGTTCTACTAACCTTCAGACTTGATATGTTAACCCCCTTCACACCATTAGGATGTTGCCTGCCGTCCTAACAGTGCTGGGCTTTAACGCCATTAGGACAGAATGGAACGTCCTACTTTATATGGTGTCCTGCAGCTTTCCCCTATGGTGAAGTCAAGAATTGGCCTGGGGGCCATGCCTAGCAGCGTAGCGAGTCCCCCATGATCTGATCCCGGTCTTGAAAACACATGATCACATTGACAATTGCATGTTTTAATTCTACTTAATATGCATCGGCACAAAGGGGTTAATGTACTGGAAGGCTGAAGAAAAATGTTGTGATTACTAGATGTTAACTGACCTTTAAGAGTTTTTGGGTGTAGTTAGGCTGATCTTTGGAGTGTGTGATCATCTATAATGAGTGGACACTAGGGGCTTGATTTAGGATTGAGGTTAAGTCTAACTGGTATTATACATTGTCTTGAACTCTTACAAATTTTGTTCTATTCTGCCTAGTATTTGCTATCCATTTAGACATATAGTAAGTATCAGCTAAACACCTTTATGGAATTATTTTAGGCATGTTACATAACACAGGGTGTTTTAAATGTTTCTCAGGTAAAAAATGGTGGTAAAACAATTAGACACAAAGTTAGAATTCAGCTTTAATATCTTTCTAAAAATCATCTGCAATGAAGACATAAGGTTATCCCATGTTCTAAGCGTATGTTCTTATATACAGGATATAACTAAACAGAGTGCTTAATGTACAGGGAGTGCAGAATTATTAGGCAAATTAGTATTTTGACCACATCATCCTCTTTATGCATGTTGTCTTACTCCAAGCTGTATAGGCTCGAAAGCCTACTACCAATTAAGCATATTAGGTGATGTGCATCTCTGTAATGAGAAGGGGTGTGGTCTAATGACATCAACACCCTATATCAGGTGTGTATAATTATTAGGCAACTTCCTTTCCTTTGGCAAAATGGGTCAAAAGAAGGACTTGACAGGCTCAGAAAAGTCAAAAATAGTGAGATATCTTGCAGAGGGATGCAGCACTCTTAAAATTGCAAAGCTTCTGAAGTGTGATCATCGAACAATCAAGCGTTTCATTCAAAATAGTCAACAGGGTCGCAAGAAGCATGTGGAAAAACTAAGGCGCAAAATAACTGCCCATGAACTGAGAAAAGTCAAGCTTGCAGCTGCCAAGATGCCACTTGCCACCAGTTTGGCCATATTTCAGAGCTGCAACATCACTGGAGTGCCCAAAAGCACAAGGTGTGCAATACTCAGAGACATGGCCAAGGTAAGAAAGGCTGAAAGACGACCACCACTGAACAAGACACACAAGCTGAAACGTCAAGACTGGGCCAAGAAATATCTCAAGACTGATTTTTCTAAGGTTTTATGGACTGATGAAATGAGAGTTAGTCTTGATGGGCCAGATGGATGGGCCCGTGGCTGGATTGGTAAAGGGCAGAGAGCTCCAGTCCGACTCAGACGCCAGCAAGGTGGAGGTGGAGTACTGGTTTGGGCTGGTATCATCAAAGATGAGCTTGTGGGGCCTTTTCGGGTTGAGGATGGAGTCAAGCTCAACTCCCAGTCCTACTGCCAGTTTCTGGAAGACACCTTCTTCAAGCAGTGGTACAGGAGGAAGTCTGCATCCTTCAAGAAAAACATGATTTTCATGCAGGACAATGCTCCATCACACGCGTCCAAGTACTCCACAGCGTGGCTGGCAAGAAAGGGTATAAAAGAAGAAAATCTAATGACATGGCCTCCTTGTTCACCTGATCTGAACCCCATTGAGAACCTGTGGTCCATCATCAAATGTGAGATTTACAAGGAGGGAAAACAGTACACCTCTCTGAACAGTGTCTGGGAGGCTGTGGTTGCTGCTGCACGCAATGTTGATGGTGAACAGATCAAAACACTGACAGAATCCATGGATGGCAGGCTTTTGAGTGTCCTTGCAAAGAAAGATGGCTATATTGGTCACTGATTTGTTTTTGTTTTGTTTTTGAATGTCAGAAATGTATATTTGTGAATGTTGAGATGTTATATTGGTTTCACTGGTAAAAATAAATAATTGAAATGGGTATATATTTGTTTTTTGTTAAGTTGCCTAATAATTATGCACAGTAATAGTCACCTGCACACACAGATATTCCCATAAAATAGCTAAAACTAAAAACAAACTAAAAACTACTTCCAAAAATATTCAGCTTTGATATTAATGAGTTTTTTGGGTTCATTGAGAACATGGTTGTTGTTCAATAATAAAATTAATCCTCAAAAATACAACTTGCCTAATAATTCTGCACTCCCTGTATACCTGAAGGAATCAAGCCCATTTTTAGGTGGAAAATTGCGAGTTAGCACTTGATGTTTATTACATATAATTTTTTCATTGTTTTCCTTTTTATTTATTTTTCATGTATTGGTTTATGTTTTTACATTTGTTTCAGTTTACAGGTTATCAATATTGCTTTTTCTTTAAATGTAATTTTTGTTTTATGAAGCTAGTAGTTTAGGTTACAGATTGTTTGATTTTCATTTTTTATTTTTTAAGTCTGATCAATCTGGTTATTATTATTTATCCAATATTATTTGTGGTATATTTATTGATTTTCACTGAATTTTGCATGTACATTGAACACCTAGTGAACAGGGTTAATGAATTGTTTACACTGAATGTTAGAATCAAGCAGAGTGTGTAAGGTGAAATTGCATATACTAACCCTGTCCCTTTAAATATTGATCAACGTATCCTCCAATGAAATTTGAGCACTGGATATTTAAGCTGGTGTGTATTAACTTGTTTTAATGACTATGAGTATGGCTTTGCCAGCCGAAACGCGTTAGTCAGTTCTGCTGGAGGGTACCCACTCTCTCTGTATTTTCTATATTTTTAATGTATACTAATAAAGCTTGAAATATTTTATATACATTAGTGCTGGGCTTCGTTTCTGCTTTTTTGGCTTGATTTATCAATCAAGGGTGGAAAGGGGTGTACATATTCCCCCTGTCTGCCCGAGCTCTCCTCTGCCAAGGCAGCAATCCGCTGCCCAAATTTAACATTGCACACAAGCCCTATTTTGCACTGGCATGCAACCCCACCCCTCTGCCCGCAAACAGCCAATCACGTGAAACTGTCCATCGCCCTGGTCAGATGAGACTGGGGAGATTGAAATTCTCCATCTAAGAGGTGAAAAAGAGGGTAGGGAAGCAGCGGTCTGGTAAATCCTGACTGCAGGTTCTCTTGGGAGAATTTGCAATCGGAGGGAGAAGGGGAGAAGAAGCAGAAATGCCCAAACGGGAGGTAGTTGAAAGCATTGGGTCAGCCAATAACATGAGGCATGTATGTGCAGCCACCAATCAGCAGCTCCTGAGTCTACCTAAGTATAATTTTCAACAAAGGATATCAAAAGAACAAAACACATTAGACAATAGAAGTCAATTGGAAAGTTGTTTAAAATCACATGCTCTATCTGGATCATGAAAGAAAGAAAATGCTGCTTGTTAGGAGATGATGTTCAGTGTACAGTAAAACAAAGTTTTTGCTCATGAAAACCACCACCCATTCAAATGTGCTGAGCCTGCAGGGACAGCATAACTATGACCTTGTCTATCTCTCCATATAAAATCTCATCCTTATCTTATCTCTGTATGTATACACAAAAAGACAATCCTTAGAGAGAACAATTGAAAATAAACATTTTAGTACATATCTCTTACACCACAGAGAGGAATTTCATCTGCTGATTCTTACTTACATAGGCCTTTCAGCCTTTTTATAACCAGTACTACTGTACTAACATTTTCGGTATAATTGGCATTTTTAACAGGCAAGGCAGCTATTTCAAAATAAAGGTATATTTGCTATTTGTAAACAATTGAATACACCCCAGCTGATTCAATGGATCTCTGAGACACATTAAAGGGAAGAAAATATTTACAGTAGACTGTCCCTTTAAATGAAAATTGTACTTAAAATACTTATATCATGCACATATAAGTGCAGCATTTATAACACGGTGTGAATATTTAACAGACTATTTTGCATGATAAAATGTTAAGCTAAATTTGCTAATATTTAAAGTGAAACAAAACAGCACTACAGGTTATGTAGACCCTCTTAAAGGGACATGAAACCCAATTTTATTCTTTCATGAATTAGCTAGAGCATCCAATTTTTAACAACTTTCCAAATTACTTGTATTATTTAATTTGCTTCATTATCTTTGTATACTTTGTTGAAGAAGTAATGTACTACTGGGAGCTATCCAAACACATTGATGAGCCAATAACATGCAGCTCCCGAGTCTACCTAGGTAAGCTTTTCAACAAAGGATACCAAGAGAGCAAAACAAATTAGGTAATACAAATAAATTGGAAACATGTTTCAAATCACACACTCTAATTGAATTATAAAATAAACAATTTGGGGTTCATGTCGCTTTAATGCTAACTGAGTGGAAATACAACCCCCCAAGCTCTGTTTAGAGTCCCCAGGACCCTTAGCAGCTAGATATTCATTATAACTGAACTAGAGCACAGCTGATTATTTCACATATGCTCTAGTTAAAGGGATATGAAATCCAAATGTACTCCTTTTATCAATTTAATAGGAGTAAATTAGAAAGCTGCTTAAAATTGCATGCTTTATGTGAATCATGAAAGAAAAGAGTTTACTATCCCTTTAAGATATATAAATATATAGCCTGTTAATGGACCAAAGTGCTGGGGTTGAGAAACTCTGGTGTAGAAGGAAACCTCTCTCTATGTCAGACAATAGAAAACTGGTTTATTCAGGACAGGTGCATCTATTAAAAATATCAGTCACATTGAAATCAGTAAAATCAGCTTATTTGTGCTATTAAATGCAGTGTAATATTAATTAATATAAAGGTATTTTTCACATATTATTAGTAGAAGGGGGACATATAACTGCAATAATCTCCCTCTCTTTCTTCACCCATAATTATTAAAATTCAAACCGCATCATTTTTCCCTTGGGAAAATCTAAGTGTTAGTTTCCCCTCTTGTTTTTGGTTTGCAGTTTTGCCCAACCCTAATTCCTCACCTCTAATAAAACTGAGTCTAATAAGCCGTTTTTTTCCAATGAGAATCTCCTCTTTAGGGGATTTGACACTATTTTGTATAGTAAACAATACAATGATTTAACTGACACATTACCTCTTATTTATTCAAATGTCCCCAGTGTGCACTAGAAATAAATGTGATACTTTAAATATCTGTGCCATCCATCCACATACAGCAGTGTATTATAAAGGAGTATTTATACAAAGATAAAGCTATTACACATCTCTGTTCATGGTGAATGACCATATAAGCAAATATAAATCTAAAAAGATTTTCATTATAACGTTTCTTTTATTGGCATATTCATAAAGTTTAGATTTTTGTAATTATTCTTTATATATTATTTCAGAGTAGGTACTTGGAAAGTCGTTGTGATACACTTTTCTTTTACCTTTTTCAATTAATAATATATTATTCAAGATGATGTATGTGACAAGATTGTCCAATTTAAAAAATACTTCCAAAGTTGCACTAAAATAATTACATCAGATATATAAGGTGATTAAAAGTGATTGTGAATATATCCAGTGTCTGCTTTTATATCACTGTTATTGTAGTGTATTGAATTTTAGATACATTTAGCCCATACAGGTGTATTGTTTTCTAAGCAGATTGTGTTTTATCACTCATTAGATTCAGAGACATGAGATATATTCTTACTATAACAATACTTATACTTAGATGGCTGTCCCTCTAGATTGAGGATGAACTAATACAGTTTGTCCTTTATATTGTATAGTTGATATGGCGCCTGTGTATGGATACAACTTGCTAATGGACTATATGAGGTGTTTGCTGTGGAGCCATGCTTGCTATAGACTGATTCTCACCCTTATCTGTAATCTCAGTAAATACTGAAACTGTACTATCACAAAATTTGCAAATAGGCTTTTGATGTACCTTATAAAAACATTAGGCTATTGACTTTGAAATGCACCAAACAAGTTGTCCCAAACGTTTGCTATTATACCCTATGCCAATTCCCTCATTTCCTAGATTCCTTCTTCCTTAATAAAACAAATTAACATTTCTTCTGTTGCAAAATGTTGCATCTGATAAAACTGTCTACAGGTTTTGTTAGAGGTGACTTTGTTTTTTTATTTGTCATTTCCTTTTCCAGTTATATCAGTTGGCTTCTCCTGTATCCATAATTTGCATTTTGATTTATATTATCCCTATGTCTTTCTCAAGTGAATATTGAAGCTATGGATGTATTTAAATCAAAAGTGATGCATTTTTTCCATTATTTTATAATTGTAATATCAGTTAAATTATGTATCGTTGTCCAATTTATATCCAAATTAAATGGGAAAAACATATTATTTCTGCTATAAATTTGGTATGGAGGGTCTTATAAGGCATTTTTCTAATATTTAAATAAATGGCAAATATAAATGATGCTATCTAATTAATACAATGGATCCCTAAAACGATTAAATACTAACAAACATATTGGACTATCTAATCCCATAAATTCTGATTCAATTACAGTTCAGGTATATCATTGAATGTCAAAGAGATGAACTTGGCGCCAGGTTAGACTACCATATCACTATCATTAACAGTTAAATACAGGGATTAGTCGGAAGTGACAGTCAGCTGACAAATCAGAACTGTGGTGCCCAATAGGCACCATTGTTACCAAGATCACACTTACTGGGCTGTCACACCCCACGTTGGTCTTTGCCTTTAAATAAGTGTGGGTCATGGTGAGAACTTCAGTGTGCTCAGAGTGAGAGATAGACAACTTATAGGAAGATGGAGAAGAAGAGTTTTACAGTGGAATGGCTATCTGAGAGCAGTCAGAAAACTAATGTACCTTCCAATGTCAACCTGTGCAACTATATGTATGGACATCCCACAATGGCTCTTGGTACTGACTACAGAAACTTGTCTTCATCAGCTAAGGAGTTCAGGAATACAAACTACAGCGAGAAAGAGAATTATGTAGCTACAAGCCTGGTAAAAGAAAATAGAGTGTCAGCTTTTCCAACCCAAAGGAATATCCAGCCAAATATAGAAGGTAAGCCACATTTATGTTTTTACTGTAGTACATTCATAGATGGTAACCCATTGATAAACGAACTTAAGTTGTTTTTATAGTATCCCATCCCACTATAAATAGTAGTACTCCTTTTAATATAGTTATTTTTCAAACAAAGAACCAGATTTTACTAAATCTTACAAAGTTATTTGCAATTGGCTAATTGCTTGTCAATATAAAATACTATGACCTGACATACTTTGCTTAGCCAGTGTTGTAAATAACTGTAGACATAATAAACACAATATTCAGTATAATGTAAAGGTGGTTGGTGGATTTATAGGCGATCAGTGGATTCTTTATTATATTTTCTTTGGTTCTTAGCCTTGTATTAGTAGTTGAGTTTATTTCATCAGTTATTATGGGCGTCCCTTTAATAATTGTATCCTATGGTTGGCAGGTACCTGCATACCTCGTAAAGGTGTGAATGAAGTGTTTGGCCCCAGACAAAATCAAGTGCAGCAAGAAGAATGCAACTCTGACAGTGACAGCTTGAAGAGTCCAGGATCTGTTTTTGAGGAAGAGGAAGAGCAAGGAGCTAGGGCCCGTACAAAATTTACAGTGGAGCAACTGAATGAGCTGGAGAAGAGTTTCAAAGAGCACAGGTATATTGGCTCCAGTGAGAAGAAGCGGCTGTCCAAGGTGCTGAAACTCTCCGAGATACAGGTATGTTCAAATACAGTTCCCATTGCATTTATTTTACATTATTATATTGAAAATTGGATCTGAATTTTTGAATAATAGTGCTGTATGTTAAATTCAGACAGTAGTGTGACACTACCCACTGACTAGATGACTGTTGATATTGCAGTTAAATGAGCTTTTAACATTTATCTTTACATAATTTAGTTGCATTTGGACTAAGTGGCTCTTTTTTTGACCTGATACCAGAACGATTGCTGTGCCCTAGTCTTTTGAATGTCTCTTATTTGAGACGTTCACTTTATTTTTTTTATTTTTTATTATACTACTTGTTACTAGGTTGCACCTTATGGGTTCTTATTGTAATATATTTTTTAGGGTGAGCAAACTTTCTTTTCTAGTTTTTTTCTATGGCTCTAGAAAGCCCTTATATATTTTCAGGTGGCTTTATAATGTACATTTCCACAATATAATATTATATATAGCAATACAATTGTATGTAGCAATAAATATAGTAACAGAATATGTAGATATACAATTTTGTTAAAGGGATAGTCTACTCAAAAAAAATATATTGTTTAAAATATAGATAATTACCCATTCCTCAGTTTAATATACTTTTAAACTCTCTGATTACCTTGTATCGAAGCCTCTTTTGACAGCCCCCTAATCACATGACTTTTTATTTATTATCTATTGACTTGCATTTTAGCCAATTAGTGCAGTGTCAGCCACAACTCCACTGGAGTGAGGACAATGTTATCTATATGGCCCACATGAATTAGCAGTCTCTTGTTGTGAAAAGCTAATAAAAAAAGCATGTGACAAGAGTCTGTAGTGGCTTAGAAACAGGCAAACATGTAGAGGTTTAAATGTATATTACTAAAACAATGTTGCTTGTGCTAAGCTGAAGAATGGGTAGTAAAGGCATTATCTATCTTCTTAAACAATAACAATTTTGGTGCTAACTGCCCCTTTAAGTGTGGGAAATATTTTCTGTGACCAATGTTAATCTACATTGTTAAATTGATATGTTTTAAAGGGACAGTAAAGTCAAATTAAACACAGATGATTCAGATAGGGCAATCCGTTTTGAAACTTTCCAATTTCCTTCTATTATCTAATTTGCTTTGTTCTCTCAGTATCTTTTATTGAAAAGCATACCTAGGTAGGCTAAGGAGTAGCAATGCACTAGTGGAAGCACCTGCCAATTTATGACTGCACATATCTCAATCGCATGCCATTTGCTCACCCAATGTGTTGAGCTAGCTCCCAGTATTGCATTGCAGATTCTTCATCAATTGATACAAAAAGAATGAAGCAAATCTGACAATATGAATTTGAAAAGTCTATCAGAATCATAACAGAAACATTTTGTGATTCATATCCCTTTATACATTGCCACTTTTCATTCATTTTTTTTTTCTTCCTTTGGGGTGTGTGCCTTCACCAATGTTAGAGATTTTATTATCAGCCAGTGAACAAATGGACCAGTTATACATAAAATGTACTTTGTTTTTTAATTCATTTGAAAACATTTCATACAAAAAAATATAATTCTCATGTCTAAATAGTGCACCTTCATATGTATGATACATTTTTTGAGAGCTAAATATTTAATGTATTACTGTTGATCAGTTCAAATATGTTTATATTGCTTTGTAATCAGTGCAGCTTAGTTAAATTATTTTTTTGTTTTTATTGCAGATTAAAACTTGGTTTCAAAACCGAAGAATGAAGTTTAAGCGACAGAGTCAAGATGCCAAAGTAGAAGCTTTCTTTTCAAGGCTATATGTTCCATACTATGGGTACACAGATTTTCAGGGCCAGCATAGCTCTATGAGACCTGAGTGTGCCATTCCAGTCCCTCCATATGTGCCAGCCTTACCCTCTTACTCTGTTCAACCTGCTATGGTTGGGCCTGCACAATATCCACAATCCATTGCTGTGTCCAGCCTGGCATCTTATCCCTCCTCTTCCATGCTTCTTCATCCCATGCGTAATGAATCCACTGGGCAGAGATTCCGTCCATACTAACTGTATCATGAAGAAATAATGACTTGGAAACACATTTTGTTATTTTTAAGGCCGGTGACATTTATTTATTTTAACTTATTTTTCAATTGTGCTGGGTAAAGAAAAGCTACAGAATTTTAGATGGGACACTCCTTTATTTCCTTTTGGCGCAAGAAACTTACTTAAAATAACTCAGACCTAGAAGATTACTAACTATAGATACTGCAACATTCACTATAAGTGTGTAAAAACTCCTGTGCCACTCCCTAAGGCCATTCTTGTCACCATTATGTAGTAAATCAGCTGCATAGAATAATAGAGAGATTTTAGTCATTTATGCCCAGCGTCACTTTATTTGTGCACAATGCATTTCATTTTCACACTTTTAAATTAAATCCATTCTTCTTTTACACATGGAACCCAGATTTTGTTGTATAGCTCTACATTTATATTTTACTATAACAATTGGGTTAGAGTTTAATTATTATAAACGTTTGCTATTGCACCACTTAATTTATTTGAATCACAAATCAATCTTTATTTAAACAATTGTTAGGCAATCGATCTATATATTGTATTATTGTGCCTTTAGAGGCATATTTTTGGCACTTAGTGCACAAGATATTAATATTTGCTGCACAGTTATTTGTTTTAATATGTTTAAAGCATTTTCTATATTACATATTGGTGTTTAAAGGTGTTTTTTTCTGATTTTGAAATGTTTAAAGTTATGTTATGCCAATACTATAATTCCTGCTACCAATAAATGTTTTTTTTTTAAATGAAATCTCTTGTATGATTTGAATTCAAAATCAACACTACTTATGAGTTTCCACATAGTTTATACAAGTTTAATAGTGTAGGGAAATGCACCCTCAATAATTACCAACATATACATGTATGGTCTGCATTTTCACTACATGATTTAGTCCCCTGTTTGTCTTAATATTAAAACCTTGATATATGAATTATAATTACACAAAACAGAAAGATTGCTATACATTTAGAAACATATGTCCTCTGAAAGGAAATTATTTGAGATTTTGATACACAATATTTAATAGTGTGTAGTAAAACAACCTTACAATACATGTTACATATTTATCTTGCTCCTTTTCCCATGAATTAAGTCTACAAATTAAAGGACCATTACTTGACATTTCTACAATTTATTAAATGTTTCATTATTGCAAGTGAAACATTGCAATAAACATTCGTTATTTATTTATGCTGTAAAATACATTTAAAAATTGGGCTTGTCTACCTTTCTCCCAGGGAGGTTTGGGTTAATACGCTTAGGCAATTTTTTAAGCTTTTTTTTACTTCACCCTCCCCCCTAAAATTCTAAGCAGTCACATGTTTGTAAAAGGTAGATTATCAGTTTTGCATCAACAATCATGATTGAAGAAGCATTATTTGCAATAGTAGCTTAGTTGAATCAATGCTAAACCACCTTAAAGGGACAGTCTACACCAGAATTGTTATTGTTTTAAAAGATAGATAATCCCTTTATTACCCATTCCCCAGTTTTGCATAACCAACACAGTTATATAAAAGTGATTGTAAATCCCAACATTATTGAAACGCTAGGATTTACAATTGGAACAAATAAAGGGACTTGCATTCATGAAGTGTTCATGCTGAAAGCTCCTTTATTTGTTGGAATCATTCGCCGCACTGAGCTGCTCAGGCAGAATACTATTTTGCTGAGAGGTGAAGTTTGGACCGCAGGGCTTTTTGCTAAGGAGCTTTCAGCATGAAGTATTTTATACTTCATGAATGAAAGCCCCCTTTATTTGTTCCAATTGTAAATTATTATTATTATTATTGTTCTTTATTTATAAAGCGCTGACAGGTTCTGCAGCGCTGCCCATGGGTACCAGGATAACAGTACAATGGAGAAAAAATACGATAAGACAAATACAGGGGGAATTGAGGGTTTCACAAATGCTAGGATTTACAATCACTTTAATATACTTTTTACCGCTGTGATTACCTTGTATCTTAGCATCTTCTGACAGCCTTCTGATCACATGACTTTTTATTTATATGGACTTGCATTTTAGCCAATTAGTGCTGTGTTGTGCTGACTCTTAAATAACTCAAGAGTCATGAGCACAATGTTTATCTAATATGGCCTACATGAACTAGCAGTCTCCTGGCTGTCTGTAGTGGCTTAGAAACAGGCAGAAATTAAGGGGTTTAAATGTTATAAAGTATATTAATGTTGGTTGTGTAAAGCTGGGGAATGGGTAGTAAAGGCGTTATCTATCTTTCTAAACAATAACAATTTTAGTGTTGACTGTCCCTTTAAGGGAAGAGATAAGGGCAGGGTATATCTGAATATTAGTTTGTGATTAGTTAGCAATGTTTCTTTTGTTCTGGGGGACAGGGAAATCAGTGAAAATAATAAACATAAAACAATATACTCATTTGAAAAAAATAAGCTGCAGTTTTAATTGCAAAATTATTCCCAGATATTAAGGTTCAAAATCATGTAGTTTACTATTTGTGTTTAGTGGTCCTTTAAGAATTTTCCAGTGCTGACAACTGGAAGAGCCCATAGCAGGTTTCCCAAGTCTAACTCTGCCACATAACTGTCTTTAATTTGTTTTAGTAGAGATTGCCCTATCAGGAACTGCAAAACAATCAGGATTTTGCTTACTGTTGCTTACCTTGCATACTCCCTCTAACAAGGCCTAATTTGCTCATCTAAATAAGTCAACTGGTGGATTGATTTTGAAAAATAATTGCAGCAAACAAGATTCATATATTTAAAACATTTCTAATCTCACCCACATTTGAAATTAAGGTTGTGATTTAAACGATTTTTCTGAGGTCTTGCAATAAATTATTATTTTTTTAACAGCATCTATATACACAGGTATAAGTACCTATAGGATATGGACCCCAGAAGTTACCAGGCATATGGGGAGACATTTGTCACCACATCCATCTACGTTAATATTTTACAGGCAATTGAGGGGATATAAAATACATTTTGTATGCCCCATAGCATTTTAATTATCATTATTTATTATATTTGCCCCCTTTTATTGTAATTTAAAGGGACAGTGTACTGTTTCCCACTTTAATGTGTTCTCAGTTATTCATTTTACCCGCTAGAGTGTATAAAAAGCTTACAAATATGTCCTTTACCTTTATTTCAACATTTGAAATAGCTATTTTTTCTATTGACAAAAAATACTACTGTAATTGTGATAAGAACGGTATGTAAACAAAAGGCATCAGCATAAATCATCCTCTCTGTGGTAGTGAGAAGAAGAGACCTCACCCCTTTGTAAAGGGTCTTCCTTAATCAGCTTTAAATGAAAAATACACACCTTGAGATTTCTATCTAAAATGTTTAGTTATGTGTAATAAAACATCTTTGCAATATACTTTCATTATTTATTTTGCCCCTTTTTGATGTAATTTTGCCCTGAAAATTGTGGCTTTTCTAATTTTCAGAAGTTGAAATGCACCTCCTAACTTCTTAAGGCTAACCCTGATACATAGCTTAACCTAATTAGCTTTAACTGCTTTAACTGATAGCTGCAGAACAATTATTAATTAATGTTTGTCTACCAATATGTTTTTAGTAAATATGCTGTGTAACACAGGCTTTAAGAGTTCCAATCTCGGTGATCTCTTGCTCTGGTTGCACAACGACTGGTGGACATATGCCTTTTACACCATGTTATAATTGTGCTTAAAATGTATCCCCTTTTAATGTAATTTAACCCTGAAAATTGAGATGCACCATCTTGATTTATCAAGGCTAACCTTGCTTCATACATTTACCTACTTGGCTTTAACTGGTAACAACTGCAAATAATGCATTTTATACTAACATTATGATCCCGACTAGCCTTGTTCTCTGCAGACTAAAGCCCAAATTGTCTCCTCCAATTAATGGTTGGTGGGATTTGGCTATTAAAAAAAACTGCAGTAAAAAGAATGTTAATTGTCTTAAAGGGACAGTCAACACATTCCATTCCCCAGCTTTGCACAACCAACATGGTTATATTGATATACTTTATAACCTTTAAACCTCTAAGTCCCTAAAGACAGCCCCATGATCACATGCTTTTGTATTAGCTTTTTACATCAGGGAAAGCTAGTTCATGTGAGCCATTGTGCTGACGCCCGTGGATTCTAACGACACAGCACTAATTGGCTTAAATGCAAGTCAATAGATAAAGTCATGTAATCAGGGGGCAGTCAGAAGATGCTTAGAAACAAGGTAATCACAGAGGTAGAAAGTGTATAAATATTACTGTGTTTTCTGTGCAAAACTGAGAAATGGGTGATAAAGGGATTATCTATATTTTAAAACAATAAAAAAAATTGAGTTGACTATCCCTTTAAGAACATTTAGGCTTGGCTGAGATCTTATTCTATAGCAACACAACAAAAATGTATTGTAATTATAAGACCAATTCTAAAAAAGGTCTTTGGGCTGGTGGAATTCTATAAGATTGCTTGCTAGTCCTTTTATTTCCCTGGTGGAATGCTATAAAACCACTAAAAACAGGGAGTCTTGCTAGGGGGCGTATGCTGCATTTTTGTATGGGAAGGAAATGCATACATTACAAAAGTACACAAAGAAAAAGTTTATTTTTATTTTTTTTATCTTTCTTTCAGTATTTAAGTTTTTACAGAATACATATAACATCTTGCTAAGAAACATTATCAGCAAGAAAAAAAAGAGAAACAAAGGAAATCAAGCAACATATTGCACGTTTCCAAGTTACATGTCTTAAAGGGACAGTATAATGTAAAATTGTTTTTCCCTTAAAGGGACAGTCAAGTCCAAAAAAAACTTTCATTTTTCAAATAGGGCATGTAATTTTAAACAACTTTCCAATTTACTTTTATCAACAATTTTGCTTTGTTCTCTTAGTATTCTAGTTGAAAGCAAACCTAGGAAGGCTCATATGATAATTTCTAAGCCCTTGAAGGCCGCCTCTATTTTATTTACTTTTCACAGCAGGGGAGTGCAAGCTCATGTAGGCCATATAGATAGCATTGTGATCACGCTCGTGGCTAGTGGCAGACACTGCACTAATTGGCTAAAATGCAACTATATGCAAAATAACTAAAAGTCATGTGATTAGGGGCGGTCAGAAGATGCTTAGATACAAGTTAGTCACAGAGGTAAAAAGTGTATTAATATAACAGTGTTGGTTTTGCAAAAAACTGGGGAATGGGTAATAAAGGGATTATCTATCTTTTTAAACAACAAAAATTCTGGTGTTGACTGTCCCTTTAATGTGTTTCCAATTACTTTTTTAACAGCTGCAGAGTATAAAATGTATGAGATTTGCTTTGTAAGGTTTATTTGTGTATATGAATTAGCTGGTTTTGTATTTTTAAGCCACAACCTAATAAAATGGGTGGAGCTTGTAGGTATAATCAGATCTTATTACTTTATCACATTGTGTACACATACATGCTTCTTTATCTTATATCTGTCCATAAACTAAAGGCCAATACTTGGAGAGAACAATGGAAAATTAACCTTTTATTACATTATCTCTTCTGTACCCCACTGGGAGTGTAATTTCTTCTGCTGGCTGTGTTTTCAAAGCTTATCTATAGCTTGGACCTAAGGTCAGAATAGGTGGGTATATAACTGGCTAAATCAACTATTTCAAATGCCAATATAAGGGTAAAGGAAATACTTGTAAACAATTTAATACTCCAGCAGGTAAAGTGGAGCATTAGGAACAAATTAAAGGGGTAGCAGTTTTGAGTATACAAATCTTTGTATAGTTATAGCAATTTATTTGTAGTTAAATCTTACTTAAATGGTTAGAAAAGTCAACAATTAAATGTGCAGAGATGCATTTCAGTTTGAAATAGAAGCATTTTTGCAAAAATACTTTCATCAGCAAAAAAGCTTCTTGTAAAAGTTATCACTGTTTCTAAGCGGCATGTGCACATATGCTGTGAGGGCACCAGTATTCAAACATAGCATTTTCTCAGAGAGTCAGCATTGGCTTGTATGACACAAACTATGTATTCAGAAGCAATACACACCACCACTGACTCTCTGAGCAGGCATGATGTTTGTATACTGGTGCAGGGGCACTCACAGGATATGTGCATATGCCGCAGAAAAACAATTAACTTTTACTAGAAGCATTTTTGCTGATGAAAATCCCCCTTATTTAATCCCAAAACAAAAATAAAAATAAAAAAAGAAAATTGTAATTTAAAAACCATGCAATACAAATGATTGATCCATTCACACAAAAATACACAGGAAAATTGTATTGTTAAGTTGCATCAAAAATCGTAACAAATTGTTAACCAAAAATCATATTTTATCAAAAATGTAAAATGTGTATGTAAATTACAAAGGAATAAATTGTATTAAATATGCACAGCATAAATCATAATTTAAGTACACTGGAGGTGAAAAAAAGCAAGAAATTCCTACTTAAATGGACACGGAACCAAAAATTTTTGTGATTCAGATAGAGCATGACATTTTAAGCAACTTTCTAATTTACTCCTATTATCACATTTTCTTCATTCTCTTGTTATCTTTATTTGAAATGCAAGAATGTAAGTTTAGATGCCGGCCCATTTTTGGTGAACAATCTGGGTTGTTCTTGCTGATTGGTGGATGAATTCATCCACCAATAAAAAAGTGTTTTCCAGAGTTCTGAAACAAAAAAAAGCTTAGATGTCTTTTTCAAATAAAGATAGCAAGAGAACAAAGAAAAAATGATAATAGGAGTAAATTAGAAATTTGCTTAAAATTGCATGCTTTATCTGAATCACGAAAGAAAAAATTTGAGTTCAGTGTCCCATTAAAAGTACAAAATGCAAAGCGTTCCATGGGCAGGTATGAAATTGTCTCTCAAATCCCAGCATAATTCTGTAAACATTTTCACACTACAGATTTCAAAGATTCTTTTTGCAAGTTAAAAAGTGATGGGTTTTCACCAAAATACTTAAAACAATAATTATTTTGAAAGGAAAACCTATGCAAATCAAAAAAATTACAGCAAATTTAAGGTACATTACACTCAAAACAGCGCAATTTGATTTGTATTAAGCGTAATGTTCATGTTTTAAAACACGCCATGCCAGTCCCCCCCCCTGCTGTACTTCGCCCGCCATTGTGTACTTTTACCTAGCAGAGAGTTCTCATTGTTTGTATGGGAGACATCTCGCCACTAGCAGTGAGGGACAGCCCATTTTTTTTATAGAATTCCATAAAGGCTGCCCCTGCAAGTTTTGGCGTGGAAAATCACGCCTAGACTTGTGAACTTTTAAGAATCTGCCCCAAGGAGTTTACTGTGAACAATGAACTCTTATGACCTGCTTGTCTGAGTTCACTATCACTTTAACTCTAACATTTTCATATAGATAGATGATAGGTAGATAAATAGATAGATAGGTAGATAGATTAAAAGACAGACAGACAGAGATATTATTTAATTAATTGATTGTAGTTATGTGTTAATATGTGTATATACACATAAATATATATGTATATAGTCATATACAGTCTATGGGAACTGTGTTTTCCCAGTAAATATATATGTATATATTTACTGGGAACACACAGTTTCCTAGACCGCCATGTAAAGACACTTTTCAGTGCTTTTTCTTCTAACACCCCACACCCACTGTGAAGCACAAATATTGCTTTCTTGAAAGCAATATTTAGAGCTCCACTTGTAATCTGGCCCATAATAGGCAAATAACATATAAGCAAGAATAAACTCACATGTGAGAAAGCACTTCATGTACAAATCAGGCAAACAAGATCCTCGGAGTCACCCAGTAGACTCACTTCGCGCTACAGGAACGAAGATGGCATCCTCAGGCACTGCCTGATGAAACAGCGATCACGCTGAGAAACTCGTAACTCGCAACATTGTATCAATGTTTTTACAATAAATGTTATGGAAACTGCTACTGTTTTCTACTTCCATTGCTACTGTGAATAGACAGTGTATTTTCTCAAGGCTGGACTAGCAAACAGCTACAACCTTAAAGAAGTTAATGAGGACGCCATCTTCGTTCATGTAGCGGCCATCTCTGAGGTTCCGCTTTGCCTCATTTCCACCTCAAGTGCTTTCTCACGTGAGTTTATTCTTGCTCATATGCTATTTGTCTATTATGACGTGTCACACTATGAGGAGCCTTCTCTGATTTACTGTAGTTTAAAAATATTAGTGCAATTGTGGGCTAACACCACTCAAGTTAAAGGGACATAAAACCCAATATTTTTCTTTCATAATTCAGATAGAACATTACAATTTAAAACAACTTTTAAATTTACTTCGATTATCAAATTGTCTTTGTTTTATTGTTATCCTTTGTTGAAAAGCAGGGAGGTAATCTCAGGAGTGTGCACGTGTCTGCAGCACTATATGACAGCAGTTTTGCAGGAATGTTATACATTAGCAAGAGCACAAAATAGCAGTACTATTTCCTGTCATATAGTGCTCTAGAAATGTGCACGCTGCCTATCTAGATATCTCTTTTTAATTTAACAATTTGATAATAGAAGTAAATTGGAAACTTTTTTTAAAATAGTTTTCTCTATCTGAATCATGAAAGAAAAATGTTGGGTTTCGTATTCCTTTAAATCAATGATGCTTTTCGTTTTTGAGCTCATATTACAAGTTCAAAGTAATATATAATATCGGGCAAAAGCCTAGGAAGTGCTAGCAGCTGGATGTCAGATAGTGTGGATGCTCTAAATCACTTACATATTAGACTTGGGGGTGCTGAAATTGATGTTGGCTATTGCACGATTTCTAAGCCGAAGGTGCGTAAAGCCTATGTTTAGGCTTAAAGTGAAAGTTAATCCTAGCATTGTACAAACGCTAGAATTGACTATTGAAACAAATAAAGGGGACTTTCATTCATGAAGTAGAAGATACGTCATGTAGATAGCTCCTTTATTTGTTTCAATTGATCGCCGTTCTTAGCTGCTACAGCAGCCCACGGCTAAAAAATATTTTTGCTAAGAGGTAACGTTTTCACCTCTTAGTCAATAGCCGTGCGGTAAAGCCGGCTCCCATAGAGGTTTAACTGTTATAAAGTATATTAATATATCAATGTTGGTTGTGCAAAGCTGGGGAATTGGTAGTAAAGGCGTTATCTATCTTTTTAAACAATAACAATTTTAGTGTAGACTGTCCCTTTAATACATATTCACCAGAGTCATATTTTTGCCTGCAAAGAAGCTCAAATGATATATTTTATATGTGCTGACTGACTGTAATATTTAATTATGGCGTTACTTTATCCCCCTCTAGTGCATACATTCATAATGCTGTGCCACTGGGCATCGTGGTTGAGTATGATCATTATTATCAGATTATTATATTGTTTATGCACAAAATGGTATAATAGAATGTTTCTAAAGTACACTTTTTAATGGAAAAATATTTTAATGCTTTGACATAATTTAAAAAAATAAAAAATAAACATGGGAAAATAATAAAATAATTTCGAACAAATATAAAAATGTCATTGTTATTACGATTTTGCATGATAGGAAATAGTATCTTTAAAGGGACATAAAACTCAAAATTTTCTTTCCCGTTTCAGTTAGATAATACAGTTTTAAAGGGACAGTATACTATAAAATTGTTTTTCCCTTAATGTGTTTCCAATTACTTTTTTTACCAGCTGCAGAGTATAAAATTTACAAGATTTGCTTTTTAAGGCTTTTTTGTGTATATGAATTAGCTGATTTTGTGTTTTGAAGCACAACCTAATAAAATGGGCTGAGTTTGTAGGTCTAATCATATCTCATTACTTTATCACAATGTGTACATATACCTGCTTCTTTTTTTTTCTTTTTTTAAACATTTTCTTTTATTGAGGTATTTAAAAACATACAATATAAATTGAAAATACAATTGCAATTTCAAAAATTCTCAAAAAAAAAACAAAAACAGGATACAATAGACAATCCACTAACAAAATAAAATAACCTTGTGAATATCATTGCCATTGCATAAACTATTAATTCAACACATAAATAAAATTAGAACAGTAATACCTCATTTTTTATTTATATTCTCTAGTATATATTCCCCTGCAGTCTAATAAGGTCACTCATGGACCCAATTGCTCAAATAAAACAATAGGGGAGATAATAAATGAAAAGGCCTCCTTTGGGCCTTATTACCTATACAAATAGGCTAGCTTACAAATAACCTAGCATCTGATATTGATAATATCTGATAATTTTCACTCACAAATAGTAGATAGCTAGCTCTTAAGATTCAATCATATTGGTCCATAAGGGAAGGGAGCATGTAAAATCGTTACCTAGCTCTTTGACTCCTTGCCCTAGTCATGGTAGGGGTATTTCTCGGCTGAACGACAAGCCGCCCACTTCTGTAATGATTGGCGGTTTGGGCCACACACCCTTTCTTTGATAGGCCAGATGGATCCACGTACTGAGTGAGTGTATCAGCACCTCTGATGATAGCAGCTTGGAGTGCAGTTTTTAAGGAGCATATCCACCTTATTCAAGGTTCACAGGCATCTTGTAACGTAAACCAGACTGTTACACCTATCATCAGAGGTGCTGATACACTCACTCAGTACGTGGATCCATCTGGCCTATCAAAGAAAGGGTGTGTGGCCCAAACCGCCAATCATTACAGAAGTGGGCGGCTTGTCGTTCAGCCGCGAAATACCCCGTCAAACACAGACGCCGAAGGAAGCACAAGGAATTAACAAACGGTCGAGCTGCCAGCTCCCACTACTCCGAGTTCAGTAAGGTACCTTACTAGTTATTAAACTGTGACTCTCTCATCCTACAGGAACTTTGTTCTATCAGACATACGTGTGATATATTCATTCATTTTGGAGCCAATATTTGTTTCTTGCTATTAGCACTCAAGGGAGACGTCCCTAGTGTATGTTTTAAATTATTTATAACAGTCAGTACCATTTGTTTTATTATTGTTTAGTATTAAATATATATATTTTTAATTCTAGTCAGAGAGATTTATTTGCATTATCCGCACCTTAAAACACTTTAACTGATTTTATTCTTTTCACCTAGCAGACCGCTATCACTTTTTGATTTTTTGTACACATTATATCCTTTGGCCTGCTTCATATTACCAGTTGAGGCTATTGTTTGACTTAAGTGTATCCTACACCACAGCACGGATTAGACCACAGAGTCTTATTATTTGCATATTAGGAATCGACACCTAGTAGCATATTCTCTATCTTAAGGAAGATATCACTAATTAATATTAGGATTTTGTACATTTCTTATCCACTAACTACACAAGTGCACTTGATATTTCAAGGTTAATTCACATTCACGTTATTTTTATGAATCAATAGTTGCATCAGACCACTGAAATTATAACTATATAGGTATCCATTTTTTCATAAGGTAGTGTTATCCTAGCTATTTGTTTAGCGCCAGTTATTTTCTTCTAATTTCCAGTATTTACTCTATATCGAACTACTAAGGAGGAGTAGTTTCTATAACGAAGCTTTTAGGATTACAGTTAGCGCCAACCCTCATTCTCACTACTCACTAGTCATGGTAGGGACTGTCGACAGAAATATCTAAAAAACCTGCACTTACATTTACGCCGAGAAGTATATACAACTTTTCCATTTTACAAATTTATACATTATACATGTTACCTATTCCCAGAACATCAAATACATTTTTGCAGTGTAATTTTTATTAACTGGATTTTGGAGTCCACTCGACGCTGATAGTGGGCACAAACCTATGGGTATATATATAACAAAAAAACAAAAAAAAAAAAGGGAACTTAAAAGATTACTAGCTAACTCTTTTGCTCTTTATCTTAGCCATAATATACCTCGCTATAAAAAATTTACAAACTAGTACACCTAAGAAAACAGAAGCGTGTACGTGTCCATGAGGGCATGTAGAGATAGATTAACTATGCCACATGATAGTAACTTAGAAATGAAATACTGGAACCTAAAATAAGCCTAAAAAATTATTACTCTGGCTATTGATATGAAAAAATAAGAAAGAAAAAGGTATAGGGACCGCAGACAAACTCATACCTAGACTTCTGCCCCTACATTTACATCAAAAAATTCTGCATAACTTTTTAGTTTTACCAATTTATACATTATACATGTTACCTATTCCCAGAACATCAAATACACATTTGCAATGTCTCTGGCTATTAATATGAAAAATGAAAGAGAAAAAATGTATAGGGACTGTAGACAAACACATACCTAGACTTCTTACCCTACATTTACATAAAAAATTCTACATAACTTTTTCATTTTACAAATTTAGACATTTTTTATGTTGCGTATTCACAAAACATTAAATAAGCAATTGCAGTGTAACTTTTATTAACTGGGGTTTTGGGACCACTTGGTTCTGTTGATAGAAAAAAAAGAAAAGGATATGAGAGTATGTAACTAGACAGGTATATCAGGAGGCATCCTTCACAGAGTCCAGTTACAACCATATATTTTGCTAGATCTAAGTCAATCCTGGCTACAGCTAACTAAAATGCATACTTAAACACCACACATGGTGTAATTCAGCCAACTCCTAGCCTCCATGTTGACCGACTCTTGTTGGCTGCAGGCCTGGTAGGATACCTTGTGGTTGTAAACTCCAACAGCCATAATCCAGGTCTGTGCTGTATATCATGTGTGCATTCAAACAGCAGTTTAAAAGGCAGTTTGTACCTTACAATTTTAGCCTCACACGCTAAGCTGCAGGTCTGGTTTAGCATCAGAATGATTGCCAGAGTCGGGGATTCAATAGCTGTCCCGTAAGCATCAAGGAAATCCATTTCATTCGGCCAGATCTGGTCCCCAGATAGCCCATAGCCATCGGTGGTACTTCTCTTGTCACCCATGACTGTCATATCCTTACGTGCAGGGGTTTCATATTTAGCTATTACGACCCGCTGAAGCAGGTGCGAGTCTCCCGATCCTTGTGTTTGCATGTTGCTAGAGAGGGTAGGAAGCTGCCGCCGGGGCCCCAAAGCGCCGCAACCTCCCTCTGCTATCTGGTCCGGGACTACCTGCAGACAGACCGCTGCCTTAGCAACTACTGGTGTGGCGACTGCAGTTCGCAACTCCTCAATCAGTTTGGCTTGACAGGCATCAATAAGGCTAATAATCTCAGTCACCAGACGAGCTGCCGACTCCATGTTAGTCACAATTAAACACTCTCTAAGATCCCAGAATACACCGGGCACCAAATAGGTATCTGGATCTTGTGAAAACTAGTGTGTCTCTTTCCCTTCGGTAGAGCTGCTACCTACTCACTTTTGTATAAGTTGAGCTCCAAGAAATTTTAGTATCTGCGTACTTTTTAACCCGGGAGTCCGGGGGGGGAGATATGCGGCAGCCGCAGCCACACAGTTTTCCTTTTAGTAATCTTCCTAGGCCTGGGTAGCCAAGATTATGCGTGGCTCACTTGGATAACATAGGTCAGGTGTGTCATTTATCCACTCCTCATCTTCAACACAGTAGATAGATTATATATACTCCCAGAAATTAAGATTATATAGACTTAAAAGTCTAGTTTGATAAAATATAAGTAGGAGCTTCATCCAAACACGTCCTGCCGCTCCAAGCATAGGCTCCGCCCCCATATACCTGCTTCTTTATCTTATATCTGTCCGTAAACCAATCACCAATACTTGGAGAGAACAATGGAAAATTAACATTGTATTTTCCTTATCACTGGGAGTGTAATTTCTTCTACTGGCTGTGTAAACATAGCTTGGCCTTGAGGCCAAAAACTTTCAGGATGGGTGGGGATACCACAGGCTAAATAATCTATTTCAAATGCCATTATAAAGGGCAATGGAAATACTTGTAAACAATTTAATCCACTCCAGCAGGTAAAGTGGATCATTGGGGACACATTAAAGGGATAAACTTTTGGAGGTAAACTGTCCCCTTTAAACAACATTCCAATTTACTTCTATTATCTAATTTGCTTCATTCTTTAGATGTCCTTTTTTGAAGAAATAGCAATGCACATGGGTAAGCCAATCACACGACGCATCTATGTGCAGCATTCAATCAGCAGCTACTGAGCCTATTTATATATGCTTCTCAAAAGGATATCAAGAGAATGAAGCAAATTAGATAATAGATTTAAATTATTTAAAATTGAATGATCTTTCTAAACGATGAAAGAAAAATTTGGGTTTCATGTCCCTTTAAATTTTAAATTTTGGATACAAAACAGGCCCTCTCCATTAAACTTTTAAGATAGGATCTCATACACCAATTAATAGTTGAAAAAAATTGATATACAAGTTGATATAAAGGCTAGAACGGATCACTTCATAGGAAAATGGGTAGACTTTTTTTAAAATATTTTCATTTAAAGGGGCAGTATACACCAATTTTCATTTAGCTGCATGTAATAGACACTACTATAAAGAATAATATGCACAGATACTGATATAAAAATCCAGTGTAAACCCTTTTAAAAACTTACTTAGAAGCTTCCAATTTAACACTGTTAATGAGATAAGCCTGGGACACCCACTGAAAGGGGCTGACAGCAGAACCTTCCCTCCCCTGCATATGAAAAGACCCATTATACAAACAGAAGCAGTCTAAAGTCTGCATACATCAGTATACATCTAAAACTTTGGGGCTTGGTTAGGAATCTGAAAATCAGCACAATGTTATTTAAAAATAAGCAAAACTATACATTGTTACAAAAACACCCCAGATGGGCTATATAAATGGATCATCTACAAAACATTTTTGCAAAGAAAAATCTAGAGTATAATGTCCCTTTAAGTCAGCAGCAGAATATACTTGGGGTAGGAATCTGTCAATAGTTAATTTATTTACTAATCGTTTATCATTGAAATTATATAAAAGGAAGAGTATTCAATAATTTAATTATTGGCAATCGTCACTTGGACTTATTATTGATATTTTTTAATAAGTTCTCATACAACAAATAAGTATCTTATGATATGATTATAATCTGTCCCTTTATTAGGGGGGCACCATTTGATATTTGATTCTTTCAGTGTATACTGAATGTTTTCCTTTTCATTTCTGTATATTTGTTAAAAATGCAATAAATAAAAAAATAAAAAAAAACAAATGATTAAATAGTGCGCTTTAATATGCACAGAAGAAAATTTCACTGATTAAAGGGACAGGGTATTGTAACTTTTTCGGCCCTTTAATGAGTTTACAATTATAATTTTTTTACAGGCTAAATTTATTAACTTGTTTGCAAATAGCTCCTTTATCTTGATTGTGTCATTTTAAGAATGTGTTTTTGCCTGTTAAAATAACCACCAATAGTGAATATTTCAATACTGCTGTATTGGCTATAGAAAAGCTATACAAGAGGAAGCCTGCATAAATAAACCTACAGTGTGGGGGGGGGGGGGTGAAAGGGTGTATTTGTAAAATATACTTAAAGTGAATGTCAATTTTGATGCTAAAGTGCCCGTTTTTTACAAATTCGATTAAAAACAGGGGCACTTTAATTCATCAAAATTTACATTTCACTCCTGTTGTGAAAAAAAACTTACCTTTTAATCTTGACAGCAGCTCAGCTTCCTCCACCCCGTTGCAAAGCCTCTTCGTAGGTCTAAAATGAGGAATCCGGCTTCCTCCAATCACGGTGTTGATTCCCCGGGGGGGGGGGAGCTGTGATTGGAGGATGACCTATCATCAGAAAGGGCTTGCAACGACCAGAGGAAGCTGGAGCTGCTGTGAAGATTAAAAGGTAAGTTTTTTTTTCACAACAGGAGTGAAATGTAAATTTTGTTGAATTTAAGTGCCCCTGTTTTTTGTTTTTTTTTAAATAATTTTTTTAATGAGGTTTAGTGAAACAAAAACAGCGTACAATGATAGCCTTGTAACATAAAAGACAGGTATAATCGTTATTATTATACAAATAAACATTGTCAAAGGGAACAAAATGAGATAAAGCAAATATGTAGAAGAGACATAAAACTGTGTAACATCTAGGCATCTCAAACCTCTATTTTCTGAGATTAATAGCTTAATGGGTTGGGTAGTTGGGAAGGTCGCATGTGGGCCTTCTTGTTACTGGAGGTCGAAAAGAAAAACATATGGTACCCAGATTGGCAGCCACATTTGGGCTTGGGGATAGCCAATAACAATCAGCGGGTAAGCACCACTTAAGGTATAGGTTATTGGGCTAGAATATATAGTGAAAAAAGGGGGAGGGAGGTAATCACATAATGGCCAAACATAATGATGTGAGTGGAGGAACAGGGCTTTAAGAACTGGTAAAGCATTATAGCACTAGAAGTTAGATAGAGACATATAGCATGCATAATGGTGTAAGTTCTAAGAGGGATTGTCTCTCTTCAGGGGTATCAGGGAGGGGAGAAGCCAAGGCAAGATAGGGTTTCAGGAGTAGCACTGTATGACTTGGCCTCTAAATGTGATAAACACAGAGGACAACTTTAATAATAATAATATAGCAACCCTTAAATTGTAACAGGGTGCTGAGGATCAATGCTCTTTACAACATACAATGGTTATTACTATTGCACTGTCAAGTGTACCTAGGAACAGACTGTGAAAAGAAAATGTTCAATAAATTATATAATAGCTATACGGTTATGAAAGGGAACTTTTGTACACATGTTATAGAACAATATATTATGGCTAGTCTCTAGGTTACCCCCTGTTAGAAGACAAACTCCAGAAGTTACTATGTGCTGAGAAATACATGAATTACAAATGGATTGTCCCCTAGTGTGTACCATGTCTAAACATAAATTTCTAAAAAAGTACCTACACCACACAATACATGGGGTTATGCTTCAGCCACAGAATCCTGACAATGCAAAAACTAAAATACAATATTGGGCCGTAAAAAACTGAGTTTCAGTATTCTGAGTGAACTTTTCACTTTATATATGCACTATCCTAGGTGGTACAATATTTGACCTTAGGCTACTAGATCTATCAAAAAGTTAATACGGATACATTAGACCCGGGGATATAAGAGGGGTATATTATTAAAATTGCATATGTGTTATATGTGTGGGCCTGGATAAGTCCTGAGAGCATAACAAATCCTTCACAATTATGTAGATAGGTCCCCCTAAATAAGCTGTCACCTAGATTGCTACATTATAGTAACAGGGACAGTCAACACCAGAATTTTTGTTGTTTAAAAAGATAGATAATCCCTTAATTACCCATTCCCCAGTTTTGCAAAACCAACACTGTTATATTAATACACTTTTTACTTCTGTGACTAACTTGTATCTAAGCATCTTCTGACCGCCCCTAATCACATGACTTTTAGTTGTTATCTATTGACTTGCATTTTAGCCAATTAGTGCAGTGTCTGCCACAACCCACGGGCGTCATCACAATGCTATCTATATGGCCTACATGAGCTTGCTCTCCCCCTGCTGTGAAAAGTAAATAAAATAGAGGCGGGCTTCAAGGGCTTAGAAATTATCATATGAGTCTTCCTAGGTTTGCTTTCAACTAGAATACCAAGAGAACAAAGCAAAATTGTTGATAAAAGTAAATTGGAAAGTTGTTTAAAATTACATGCACTATTTGAAAAATGAATTTTTTTTTTGGACTTGACTGTCCCTTTAAGCAACTGATTAAAGCACAATTCATAGGCTAGAAAAGAAAACGGTGGGATATACAATCTGCCTAATGAGAAAGATATAGTCGGTGCTGACACGCTTGCTGTGGATAATGTATATGGGGTATACAGAAACAAGCATACAGAAGTATGGAGGTATAGTAGTGTGGGGGACAAAGCTTTCTTAACATGAACCACATTATAGTGGGTGAAACTCTATTGACACAAGTAACAAGAAAACGTAAACCTATATATGTATTCCTTGTTTAGTAGCTATTTATGATTCTCTGGATAGACATAGGAGCTTTATGATATAAATAAAAGGGTAGGATATAAAATAGTAAAGCATATTTATAATCATAAAACATTGTTATAAAGAAATAGCCAAAAAGTCCACTGTTCCATTGCAGTATAAGGGTTAAAACAGGTTAAGCTAGCATAAGATGTTCTCTGTTAAGGGGCAACTAAGTGCCCCAAAATTGCCAGTTAATAGTAGTAGAACAGTCACCCGACTCCTCTTTTTGCAACAGCGCATAGTTGGAGATACAGCAGGTGTGGGGGGTCAAACAAATCGTATTGAATCAGGATGTCAGTTAGGGTGTTATACTTGAGGAGTTGTGAGGCAGTATTGTGCCCATATTTAGTGGATAACGCTCCCACCATACGACATTGGGCATTTCTACGCTCCCTCCGTGCTTTAGGAACCTGCTCCGCATTTCTCCCTTCTCCAAGTAAAATCGATCTCCATACCCCATGTCCAGCCGCTCCGACACAGGTCTCAGATGAGAAGAGCCCCTTATGAAAGTCTGTGGATAATATAGCGATGCCAGGTCTGAGTTGAGTACAGGGGGGGTGTAGCTCTCTAAAGCAAGTGGTGAATTCCTGCTGCCTCAGCGGTTTCTTATTCTCCAGTACAGGATCTGTCATAAGAGGAACGTAACATTCACTGACTTTATCGGTGCCATGTGACAGACCTTCTCTCTTACTATCCTCCATCTTGATTGTAGAGTTAGTTTTCCGTGTGCTCATGGCCCTCAATAGGTTAGAGCAGTGTTTTTCAACCAGTGTGCCGTGGCACACTAGTGTGCCATGAGAGATCCTCAAGTGTGCCGCGGCAGACTGACAACAGTGTGACATGTTTATTAAATTTTGCTTGTTTTTTATTCTGGGCCGTTTTTTTATTTTGAGTGAGATGATGACTGAGGGGTAACAGCGCAGCAGTTGCTCACTTTCCGCCGACCCGTGTTCACACATGGAAGGAACCCCCACCCACCAACAACACGTGTCTAGTGCCGGCTCTACACATGCTCTAAATGTGTTTTGTAACATTTTGGGATGGTGGTGTGCCGCAGGATTTTTTAATGTAAAAAAGTGTGCCACGGCAAAAAAAAGGTTGAAAATCACTGGGTGTTAGAGAGCTCTTCATAATCGCGTGACATCTGATAGTTTAAGTCCTCGAGGAGTGCACCGCACCTGTGCAGCAAAATCCCCCTCCATGTACAAACAGTAAGGGTACAATCCACTTGAGAGTTGTTTTACCTCCCAGTAGCTTCTAGATATAGATACCGCTCTACCCAGTTAGCCGTCAAACCGGGAGAGGGGGGGGGGGGTAGATGATGTTGAGAGATAGGCCGCAGCAGTCCTTCTTAGTCAAGCTGGATTATAGCCTCCGTTAGATGAAATCACTATGTAAGTGCATTTAACAGTCTCAGCATTGGTTCCTAGTAAGGTAGGTGAAGTTATAATTGCAAAAAGCTGATAAGTATAGTAGATAAATAACTCCACTTTTGTAGATAATGAGGAGAGCCAAGTAGATATGCGACTGATCCTGTCTGTGGCTTAGTCACACCCCTAATCAAATTTTTAAAAACCAAGCACTTTAGCATCAAAATTGACATTCACTTTAACTTATTTTAACAAATGCAGATCACATGAATAAAAATAGCAAATATAATATATATAAATATATATATATATATTATATATATAAATATTTATATATATTCTATATATATATATATATATATATATATATATATATATATATTACTGTGTGTATATATATTTAATAATATATATTCAACAAAAAAGATTTTTGAGAGAGGTAGGTGACTGTGAAAAACACAGGCACCACTGGAAGGCGCTAAAAAATCCCAATACAGAGGTCAAGCTGCTGTAGGTGTGCAGGTATAGTGGCAAGGCTTGAAAGGGTGTTGTTCCGGCTGCTCACTCTTTTATATATATATATATATATATATATATATATATATATATATATAATATAATATATATATATATATATATATATATATATATATATATCCTATAATATAAAAGGCCAAGTGTGTTTGTCCGAAGCTCGTAAGTGCAAGTAGAGACTGCATGAGGACAAACACACCTGGCCTTCTACATACTGACCTCCTGGCATCTGGACCGGGTGTGAGGGGCTGGGCGGGGCCATACGTGACGCGTGCGGGGGCCAAGTGTGCCGTGGGCGGGGCTGGGCAAGGGTCGTTAGCGAGCTCAAAAGAGGGGGGATAGAGAGACAGCAAAAGATGAGGGGGGAGAGAGCAAAAGAAGGAGGAGGGGATTGAGAGAGAGCAAAAGAGGGGGGATATAGAGAGCAAAAGAGAGGGAGAGAGACAGCAAAAGGAAGAGGAGAGAGACAGCAAAAGAGAGGGGGAGAAAGGGAAGAGATGGGGAGAGAGAGCGCAAAAGAGAGGGGAGAGAGAGAGGGGGAGAGAGAGAGCAAAAGAGAGGGGGAGAAGAGAGAGAGAACATTGGGGAGAGAGAGCAAAAGAGAGGGGAGATAGAGCAAAAGAGAGTGTAGAGAGATCGCAAAAGAGAGGGAGAGAGAGACAGCAAAAGAGGGGGGAGAAAGGGGAAAAGAGAGGGGTGAGAGAGCAAAAGAGAGGGGGTAGAGTGCAAAAGAGGAGAGAGAGATAGCATGCAAAAAGAGAGGGGGAAGGAGAGGGGGATGAGAGAGAGCAAAAGAGAGGGGAGAGAGAGCAAAAGGAGGGGGAGAGGTGCAAAAGAGAGGGGGAGAGTGCAAAAGAGAGGGGAGAGACAGCGCAAAAGAGAGGGGGAAAGAGGGGGGAGAGAGAGAGAGCAAAAGAGAGGGGAAGAGAGGAGGGAGAGAGAGAGAGAGAGCAAAAAAGAGGGGGGGGAGAGGACAAAAGAGAGGGGAGAGAGAGCAAAAGAGAGGGGAGAGAGAGCAAAAGAGAGGTGAGACAGCAAAAGAGAGGGGGAGAAAGGGCAAAAGAGAGGGGGAGAGTGCAAAAGAAGGGAGAGAGTGTGCAATAGAGAGGGGGAGAGAGAGAGCAAAAGAGAGGGTGAGAAAGGGGAAAAGAGAGGAGAGAGAGAGCAAAAGAGGGGAGAGAGAGAGCGTGCAATAGAGAGGGGGGAAGAGAGGGGGGAGAGAGAGAGCAAAAGAGAGGGGAGAGAGAGAGAGAGCAAAAAAGAGGGGGGGAGAGAGAGAACAAAAGAGAAGGGAGAGAGAGCAACAGAGAGGGGAGCGAGAGAGCAAAAGAGAGGAGAGAGACAGCAAAAGAGAGGGGGAGAAAGGGAAAAAGAGAGGGGGAGAGCGCAAAAGAGAGGAGGGGAGAGAGAGCAAAAGAGAGGAGGAGAGAGAGAGCAAAAGAGAGGGGGAGAGAAAGGGGAAAAAGAGAGGGGAGAGAGAGCAAAAGAGAGGGGGAGAGCGCAAAAGAGGGGAGAGAGAGAGCGTGCAATAGAGAGGGGGGAAGAGAGGGGGAGAGAGAGAGAGCAAAAGAGAGGGGAGAGAGAGCATAAGAGAGGGGGAGAGAGAGCAAAAGAGAGGAAAAGACATACAGTAAAATATAGGGGGAAAGAGAACAAAATAAAGGGGAGAGAGAGAGCAAAAGAGGGGGGATAGATAGAGCAAAAGAGAGGGGCGAGAGAGGGCAAAAGAAACGGGGGAGAGGACCGCAAATTGAGGGGAGAGAGAGAGAGCAAAAGAGAGGGAAAGAGAGAGAGCACAAAAGAGGAGGGGGAGAGTGCAAAAGAGAGGGGGAGAGAGGAGAGCAAAAGAGAGGGGAGAGAGCAAAAGAGAGCGGGGAGAGAGAGCAAAAGAGAGGGAGAGAAAGAGCAAAATAGAGAAAGGGGGGAGAGAGAAAGAGCAGAAGAGAGGGGGAGAGAGAGAGCAAAACGCGAGCGAGAATAGAGCAAAAAGAGAGGGGGGATAGAGAGAGAGCAAGGGGTGAAACCGCTGTACTGCAAAAAATGGCCCGTGGTACACGGACTTTAGAACTAGTATATTATATTGTATATATAATATGTTTGTGTATATATTATAGACAGCTTTTTTGCACATATATCCTTCCTAATTACATCAAAAACTGACACCTATAAACATACACTTGCATATGTGTAGATATTTACACAGTAATGAATGAGTAACAATGAATTCACGCTATATATATATATATATATATATATATATATATATATATATATATATATATATATATATATATATATATATATATATATTATATATATATATAGCTGTATGTATATGTATATATATAATATATATTTACTTTGGTTGAATGTTTCAGCAACAAAATGCTCTCCATGTATTTGTAACATTGCAAAGCATTGTTAAATATGCTAATGAAATAATACAATTAAATAAAGTAGTTTAACCATTACAAATATGTTTGTAAATCTAATCCACCATATGAGTTCAAGCTGCTATACAGGAACACACTTTCAAATGGTCTACCCCCCCCCCCATTCCCACTAGGGGTTGCTTTCTGCTTATGCCTCTTGATTACTTAGCTGCAGTACTGAAATTCTTGGTCTAGGAATAAAAAAAAACTTGCCAGGCGTTGCCTTGTAATTACAAGGCATTTTCTGTTGTGTTGCTATAGAATAATATATGAGCCAAGTCTTAACGTTTTTTAAAAACAAATAACTTCTAATTTTCTGCAATTGTATTTTAAAAGCCAAACTCCTTCCACCACTTGCCTTATTATTTTGGCTTGAGTGTACAGCTGACAAGGCTAGTCATGTCATTATGTTAGTATAATGTGCATTTGCAGCCTTAAAAGTCAGCTGTTTTAATTTCCAGCTCTGATTATCAGAAAGATAGAAAAGAGGTGGATTCATTCACACACCTGCCATTTTCTGAATCCACCTGGATGCAGCTTCGCTGCCAACATTCTTTTGGCTGCCTCACGCAGCCAACATTCCTTTGAGGGTGCTGTGCGCAACTGGCGACGGACGTGTTACAACCGCGATTATAGTATAGATATATATATGTCTATATATGTATAGGTGTATATATGTGTATATATGTCTGTAAATAAACATATATACATATCCACCTTTAGAGATGTACAATATATATGTATCTCTATGTTATAGCCTTTGCCTGCCTTTTTTTTCTAAACCTGAGACCTCATATCTTTAAACCCTTATAACGTTTGGGTGTAATATTCTTCTTTAAATATTTTTATTAAATAGTGTTAATATGAGTGTAACTGTATTTTGTAATGTATTTTTATATGTTTTGTTTTGCGAAACAGGTTAACCAGAGCTCTCAAGTCGAGGCAATCATTCATTATCAACTCATAAGCGGTAAGCCGATGAGTGCACACCCCTCACGATATACCCCTTATCGCCCGGGCGCAACATTTACGCTCCACTTTTAATCTAGCCCTTAATGTATAAAAATCTCAAGGTATTACAGTTCCTTTAATAGCATAGGGACTGGTAAAGCTCGAGAGACTTTTTTTTTTAAAAAATATTTATTTATTTGGAGCTGCCGAGAGGAGGCTCTCGAAAAAAGAAAAACAAAAAAATTAAGAAACAACACCTCGGCAGGGTGTAATCCTTTTCATGTCATACAAAGAATAGATTTGAAACAATTTTATATACATGAAAAAATAATAAGATAGTATAAATTAAAAACACAACATTGATCCATCTTTTTTAAACATGCGGATATTTATCCCTAAAAATTGTCCCCTCTTAGCCCTGGCAGCTCATTTTATTGACGCAACAAAATAATCATCCGACCATAACCTAACACATAACATAACACAAAACCGAAAATCTACAAAAACAAGAAAAAAAAAAAAAAAAAAAAAAAAAGGAAACACTACCTTTCCCCCTTACTCTAATAGTATTGACACTCTCGCTCGGAACGAACCCTACTAGGAATCCCTCAACCCAGACTTAACTACTATTATCCTGGCGGGTTGTTTCAATCACCTCTACTATAGCTACCTGTAATTCCTAACCCATTTCTACCGGAAAAATCCCCTAATAGTGCTAAGTCAGAAAAAGATTGCGAACTTAAAAATGGATACAGTATTATTTTTTGCACGTCTTCTGGATATGTCTTAATTATGGGAGCCAACCCAAGAGAAACTTTCTAATTTCTTTTTCGTTTGCCTCCTGAGATAGAAAGATTCAAAAAACAATTTGCAATCTGGATTTCTTTGAATAAAAAACTGAGAAGCCCGGCATTTTTTTAGCTTTCCAATTTTTCAGTATTAGTTGTCTAACAAGTAAGATGATGGTATTTAGAGTTTTAGTATTTGGTAGTGCCGCCGGATTGGAACGAACAAGAAAAAAAATTCCTTCCATATCTATATCAATATTTGTTTGATACATTCTGTTTATCCAGAAAATAACCTTATTCCAGAATTGTCTGATCCGAGGACACTGCCAAAACATGTGCAGAATATCTGCGTTCATAATAAACACATCGTGGACAAAAGAAATCCTGACCACTATACATTTCGATAATTTCTGAGGGGTGCTATAAAAATGATTTATAAGTTTCATATGGCTCTCTTTCCAGCTTATAGGAATGCGACATTTATTTAATGTTTTTGCAACTGTCTCTCAAATATCCTGATCTAAGTTTGATATCACCGATCTCCATATATACTAGATTTTTCCAGTAGGATTCGCTTTGTTTAGCAAGCATAATTACTATATAGTAGTGATATTGAGGGAACCTTAACCCGAGCGACAACCAACGCCGAATTTAACACTGACCACGCAGTCATCTCGCTGCCATTCCAACCTCCAGAAGAAATAAAATGATGCACTTGCAGAAAAGATTATAGATCTTTACGTTGATAGATCGAACTGAGATTTCAAGTTATCAAACAATATAATTTCTCTTTCTTCCGTGAGAATTGATAAACCGACTAAGGCCTTTATATACCATTCTGCATGAATATCTTCTGTGAAATTCCTGGGGAAAACTCCGG
The DNA here is from genome assembly GCF_027579735.1 of Bombina bombina. Taxonomy (NCBI): domain Eukaryota; kingdom Metazoa; phylum Chordata; class Amphibia; order Anura; family Bombinatoridae; genus Bombina; species Bombina bombina. The sequence continues at coordinate 107,239,795 of NC_069507.1, forward strand.
ATTCCCTATCAGAGGTAGAAATTCGGAAAAGGCATAATCTAAGCCTATTAAACTATCAAAATTTTTGCCAAGCACGAATTATATTTCCAACTGAAAGTAACTTTTTTTATAGTACACGGAATATTTTTGAAGTGAACATGCAACAATGCTTTAAGAGAAAAAGGAAAAACTAAAGTGCTCTCTATTTCTATTGTTGAAAACCAATTTGTATCTAGAAGCCAATCCAACGCAATTTTCCCTAGGGCTGCAAGATTATAGAACTTTATATTCGGTAGAGCAAGTCCCGCGTCTTCCCTAGCTTGCATTAATTTTTTCTAATGCAATTCGCGCTTTTTTCATATTATGCCAATAAATTTCGAAAAACTGGAATTTAATTTACGTATATCCGTTTCACTTAGTATTAACGGTAGGTTCTGTAGGGGGAAAAGGAGCCGGGGGAAGACAGTTGTCTTAATAAGGTTCACTCTGGCGGAGATTGATAGTGGAAATGATGACCAAAGTTTCAAATCAGAGTGAATTCTCTGTAATAAAGGGTAAAAGTTTAACCCTACCATCTTGCAGGATTTTCTATGCAAGTATACTTCAAGGTATCTAAGAGACTCCACCTCTTTAAACTCCTTATTAATTGTAGCAGGCGCAAGTGCCTGTTTATATATCCACATCAGTTCACTTTTATTATAGTTCACTTTATATCCTGAAAATGTACTAAAAAAATTCAGACACTCTATGACTATAGGGATAGCTCTAGGAGTATTATATAAGAAAATTAAGATGTCATCTGCATACAATAAAGTTTTAAGAACCATCTTACCGATGGTAATCCCTTCTTGATATCTCTCAATCTTTATAGCAAGAGGTTCTAATGCAAGATTAAAGAGAAGGGGCGATAGTGGACAACCTTGTCTTGTACCTTTTTCTAAAGTTTTATCCCTGGAGATAAATTGTTATTAATTAACAGGTAAAGTATAGGGCGGACTGTAGATGTTATGAATAAACTTCACAAAATGATTTTTGAACCCGAATTTTTCAAGAGTCTGAATAGATTATACCCATTCTATAGAGTCAAACGCTTTAACAGCGTCAAGGGTTAGAAGAGCACAGTCATGTTTGAAGAAACTTTCCGGGATTTGATCCTTTATTTCCATGTATAGTCTAGTAAAGTTATTACTTTCCGCATTTTTTAGATACATTCCTTGATTTCATAAACCCAGACTGGCTGTGGATGTATTATTTCTCAAGACAAACCATAAATCTAGCTGATAGTAATAGATTCTAAAATTTTATAGTCCACATTTAATACCGAAATCGGTCTATATGAAGCGAGGGTCCTCTATATCTTTATCTTTTTTGGGGTATCAAAGAAATATTGGCGCCCGCCAAAGTATTCTGAGGGGGCATTGCCGTTCATAAAATAACTGTTGAACAATTTTTCTAGAGAAGGTTTAATTTCTTCCACTAAAATTTTATAGTATTCTGCTGGTAAGCAGTCTGGTCCAGCGGCTTTATTCAATTTTACTTTTGCAATTGCATCACCTATCTCTTGAGCAGATATAGGAGCATTCAGTTTCTCCAGTAAATCTTGTGAGACTTTCGGGATTTTTAATTGTGCCCAAAATTTTCCTAAGTTTTGTGGATGACTAGTGCTTTCTGAGTATAGTTTTTCATAGTAACAATATAATATTTTACTAATATCTGAGGCATCCGTATATCTCTTGTCATGCTCTTTAATTGCTAGTATGTAATTATTTTTATTTGTAGCTTTTGACTAATTTAGCTAGATATTTAGCTGAATAACCATGGTGTCCTTAAAACGCAAATTAAGTTTCTTCTCTTCTTCAAATGATTTTTGTTTTAAAAATATATCTCTTTCCTTCCTGGCATTACCATATCTCTCCCTCTGTATATGACTTGGGTTCCAATATATTTCTTATAAACTATTTCTAACTTGTTTGACAGTTGAGTTTCTCTCATATTATCTTTACGTTTTTTTTTACACATATATGCTTTTATATCTCCCCTTAAATATGCCTTAGAGGCTTCCCCAAAAAATCTCGATCTTTTGGAAATATAATATATTCAAAGTACAATAATCCTTCCATTTCTGTTTTAACCATAAAGTAAATCTAATATTTTTATGCATATACCGAGGGAAAATAAAAGAAAGATTTCTTTTTATCTGGTTCGCTAAAGATTGAAATGACAGCGAGATAACCGCGTGGTCAGATATCAGTATCTCACCTATTGTGGCCTCCATTTTTTGCAAGGCAAGGGTTCCGACGACTAAAATAAAATAGATTCTCGAGAATGTTCTGTGCTTTTTAGACTCACATGTAAATATCGTTGGTCAGGGTTTTGAAGACGCCATACGTCTACTATCTTTAGTTGATAACAGAATTTCTTCATGTATTTAGCTTGCTTATTGTATACAGTTATATTCTTTTTAGAGAATCTATCCAACTCAGAACAAAATGATAAATTAAAATCTCCGCCTATCACTAAGTTTTCAGCTATAACGGGTAACAGTTTACTCTTCAACTTTTCCAGAAAACTCTAGAAAAAAAACATTTGCGCATATATATTACACAAAACAAATTTTATTCCCTTTACTCTTAATTGTAATATAATAATCTAGCCTCCAAATCTAATTCCGCTTGTATTATTTGATATGTGAGGTTTTTATTTAACAGTATTGCAACTCCCAATTTCCTATTTTTACATGGTGTGTGGCAATAATTCTCCCCTATCCAACGAGATCTCAGTTTAGGGATCTCAGTATCTTTTAAGTAAGTTTCCTGTAGAAATACTACGCTAGGTTCTTGGAGGGCAAGTTTTTTAATTATAAGCTTGCGTTTCATTGGGTTAGTAATACCCCCCACATTCCATGAAAGAATCTTTAAAGTTACCTAATGAGTTACCTATTGAATCAAACCATCTTGCCAGATAACAGAAAGAGAAACAGAAAACATTTTTTATTAAAAGATTGGTCCTGGACCCATTATACGCTAAAAACATCTCAATTCTTTCATTTTAGATCGGTTTGTATTCTCTTATTAAGTTCTACCATGTCCTGCATTCTATTTCTTTTTTTCTATACCCACAGTGTATAGAGTGAGCGAGTAGGATGCAAAGGGGGAAAGGAGGAGAAAAAAAAAAAAAACAAGCACACTCTAGTGAATACATCACAAACATATACATATATGTACTAATACCTCATATCTATAGGGGTTACGTTCTCACATGATTATTATCTAGAATCAATATATTCTCTGGCTTTGGAGGGTTCAGAGAACACAAGCTTGTTGCCATTATCCTCAACTACTATCTTTGCAGGGTACATCAGAACGTGCCTTGATACCTTTATTTATCATAGTTGAACATAGGGGCGACATAGCTTTCCTTCTTTGAACAAGTCTCACTGGAAAAATCTTGGAATAACATAATTTTTTTGTCATTAATATGTAAACGTTTCAAATTTCCTGTATAATCTCAGAATTTCCAGTTTATCCTGAAATTTAAGTAGTTTGAAATATGCATGTCCTATTTCTAACTGGACCATTTTCTGAGATTTTTTTTGGTCCTAAACCTATGAGCTCTTTCAATAGAAAGGGGTTAAAGCTTGTGGAGAGAACCCTAAAGCTTGGGGTAGTATTACAGAAGTAAATTCCATTAAATTTATCATAATCTGGGGGGTTTCGGGAATACCTATGATTCTAATATTGTTACGTCTGGAGCGGTCCCTCTTGCTCCTCCAGACGAATTTCCATATTTTGAATTGTAACCTGTTGTTTAATAAGCATAAATTTCTTGTTTGTTGACCATATCCTCTAATGAGGATATCCTTTCCTCTGCTTCCGCTAACTTGACGGCAAATTGTTTAACTTCCTGATTAAGGCTACTAAGTTCACTAGCTATCCATTTAGCTCCTTTTTTAATGAGATCAAATTGTGGTGAAAAAAGGTTACTAATTTGTGTCAGGAGCATCTGATTATCAATAGGTAAAGACATATTTTCACAGGAATCAATACTTATATCTGCTCCTTTACTAGTTTTTTTTCCCCTTAGATTTGGCAGGCATCTTGGATGGGTGTTGTGTGAGATATCTTTCCATATGACAACACAGCAAAAAAATATCAAAAGTGAATAAAATTGCAAACCGTGTTACAATTAGAGACACCAAGAGAGCTACATAGCGTGTAGCTTTAAACAGGGTGATTTATCCTAATAGTGAACGGACAAAAGTGAAAAGAGAAGGAAAAAGTGACGTGAGGAAATATTCCATTAAAGTGAATGTACAAAATAAGAAAGAAAAGAAGAAAAAGAAAAAAAAAAAAAAAATGTACTGAGTGTTCAAAAGTTCACTACTGGATTTACAGGAGCAAACTAAATATAAAAGTTACTTAAATGTGCTTAGTTAATATGATCCCCTTATTTATAGGGGTTTGTGTGTGAGAGCCTCAGTGAGATGTCTGCCTCAGACCTGTATAGTATTGAGAGGCCTATAATACTAGTGATCCTATACGGTTATGTCCCTTAAAAAAAGGTGTTTACAGAGGAGTCAGAGGAGGTCACACAATAAATGAAAACAAGTCATAGACAACAGGGTTATTTTAGACAATACTCAATCATTCCTCCTCTACTAGATATTCTCGCTACCCTATAGGAGATACATATACTTGGAACAGAACACCAGTACAATATTGTTGAAATTCTGCTATAAAAAAGAAAGAGATCGTATAGATTGCAAATAATATTGATTGCCAGTATCTCTTAAATCAACCTAATACTTGCCCTTTCTTCCTTTTTCCCTCTTTTCCCTTTTTGTATACCTTTATGAAACAGTTTGACCAAAACTCAGAGATAATAGAAAAAAAAAAAAAAAGAGAAAAAGAAAGAGGCAATATAACTTGTAAACAGTATGAATTACAAATGTCCCTTTAAACTGAAAAAAAAATGTCTTGTTTTTTTTTTCTTTTTTTCTTCTCCTCTCACTTTTCTATCCCCTACCCAGGGGGGGATCCAAAGGGGTATAGCAAGTAGGTCCCTGTATACAAGTTACTTTGGACTTGCTTATAAATATATGTATAGCAACTTAGGCCTTCTTTTCTTTCCTTTTCTTTTTCTTTCCTTTCACAAATGTCTCTTTGGACCAGGCAAAATATTTTGCTTTTCCTTCTCTTTACTCGTTTCTATCCCCTTTCCAGGAAAAGGGTGGGGTTCGACATAAATTGTGTGGTGGATCCCTAAAGGAGAATTATTTTAATCCTTTCTTTATAAATGTATAAAACAGCTAGGCCTTTTTGCTCTTGTGATATTCTCTATCATCTTCTCTTTGCATAAAAGGGACACATCAGGGTACATTTAATAAGCTGTATAAAAGCTGTCTCAAATAAGGTTTCCAAGTAACAAAGTCCCACAGAGTAAAATTAAATATACCAGTGCAGTAGGGGAGCGTCTATGCCAGGTAGTGTTATAATCTTTGTATACGATACCTCCACCTAGATTCACAAACGTCTCCGTTATATTCGGGCATCTCAATGGTTTAGCCCTTTCTGCAGTTTCGCACTTTCTGAGATGCTGAAGCACCCTCTGAGAGCTGTTTAATGCAGACCGGAGTATATCCAGGGGCCGTGTAGCCAAGAAGGGGTACAATCACGGATCCCTCCGCGGACCGGGCCTTCCCGGCTTACCGGCCACCTCTCTCCCTTCGCTGCTGTCGGCCTGTTTCGCCCTACCAGGAGGGCACAGGCCTCCTTCCGTGTGCGTGCTGCTGCGATCTCCAGACGGTGGAGGGAAGTAGTTCTGTAGCACACCCGGCTTGTTATCGACGCTCCCCACAGCTGTTATCCGGTGCACTGGAAATAGCGATTCCGCTTATGGCTTCGGCTGAGACCTGTGGTAAGGTCCACAGGATAGTACCTATAAGCTGTTGTGGTACAGCCAAAAAGCAATCTCATTCAGGGGCAAAGATCTTTCAGCAGCCCTCCGCGAACGCTGAAGAGGAGCAGCGTGTTGTGTGAGAGCTCCACTTCCGCCGGCAGCTCGAGAGACTTAAAGGGACATGAAACCCAAAATTTTTTTTTTTTTTTTTTTTTTTTAAATAATTGTTATTGAGGTGAAAAAGAACAGGCATACAGAAGAAAAAATGTACATTGAAATGTCACAATAAAATCAATAATAATTAACAATATCTTGCGTGATGAAATGACAAAATATATATATTAGCGTTCATGTAATCTGCCTGACGTCGCGCTATGCCTCCTGTAAATATAGGTGGCCACTCTGGATCTCAAGTAAGACTAATCAAGGTATGGAGGACGCTTCTATTAAAGAGATCACTTTTGGACCTTTATCATCAAACCTCATGTTTTCTAATTTTTAACTCGAGCTTTGTTGACCATCTATAATTGAAAGGTAACTAGAATGATTAAGAAAGAAAAAAAAAAAACTACTTGGGTTCTCAACGTGGAAAAAACAGGTAATATACAATACGGGAACTTATATACTTCCTTGATAAGAGATAGTAATCTATAATGAGACACTAGGACTGCCAACTCAAGAGGCAATTTAAGGGTTGTATTAAGCTCATATGGCTAGTCAACAAGTAATAACGATCAGTCCTGCTGACCTAGAAAGGGCAGATAGATTCATCTCTACACGATTATGTAAGGATTTTGTGTTAAGGAAATAGTTGAGAACCACAGGTAGGGTGCGGTATAGGTAAGATAAACCGCTCTAATTAGTCCCCCTTAGGTAGGGGGCTCTTTATTATTATGGGGGGGAGGAGGTGGAAGTTAAGACCGATATTATAAGTAAGTATGATATCTCAGAACCAAGTACAAAGGAATGCAGGGCAGTAACTTCTAAAAGGCATACTGGCTACAAATAGACTATAATATGTGCTGGATGCTAAATAACAGATGTTATATTACACGGCTTCAATGGGCTTGGAAAAAGGAATTTACCATGATCTATGGGGAAACAGTAGGCTGATACGTTCTAGGCTTAACCAGGCCTCTGAACTAGGCCTCAAAGGTAAATCCCATGTAGACAGTTGGACATTTACCAGGGGTTGGGATTGGTTCTCTAGGGCCATATATGGAAGAGTGTTAATAGAACTAGAAGGCCATGTGATCAAAGTTCAAGTCCAAAATGTATATACATGTAAATGATTCTAAGGACTGTAAGTGTTATTTGATTAAGCAACAGACAAATTGAAAAAGCTAAGCATAAACTAGGCATTCAAGTGAGGGAATAAAACAGGTACAAATGCTTTGCTTGTGTTCTACAAGGTCAAACCAGGTTTCCAGAAGTAAATCCTATAAAGCTATGCTGCCCCGGCCGCAAGCAGCACAACAACATGCACTGGAATATGCATGGGAATCTCCCGGAAACCAATATACTATATATAAATATGTTATTGTATAGCGCTGAGAACTAAGGTTATGCTAGCTAGGGAGGGTCTAATTTGTGTACTACCGTGAATAATAGCATTGTCACACTGGCAAGTAAGTATTAGTGAGAAATAAAACAAGTATAAAACATTTTTTAGGGTATGAATAAACTAAGGAAAACAGAACTAATCAGTGTACTCAGCCTTATCAGCTATGTTGAAACACCTATATGAGAGAATACTGACCAATAGTTTGTTAGCAGGTATACAAACAGTAGTATTGAATGCATAGTATGCTTATATGATATCTAAAGCAATGCAAAGCAAACCAAAAACGATATTAAAAAAAACAGTATAGAGGAGAGATATGCACAATCATCAAGTGTATAGTATAGCTAACAAATGTAATAAGTGCACTTTAGGCAACAACTGAACCTAACTTAAAACAAGCACTAGCTGTGTACTCATGATAACACAAATTGTTTTAGGAGGGTCACTATTAATAACAGAACAGAGGCAGCGAAGACTGTTAGTGTCCAACTGTAGTGACCATAACGCTACCAACTCAACAAACAAATGAGCATTGCAATGAGCATGATGCAAAACATGGATGTAAAGAAATATCCCCAAACAGGGTTATACTATGAGTTGCATCATTTGGTGGTAGTTCATCCTGAGGTTGATAAAGATTAGGTCTGCGCTCTTGCGCATGCTATAGTAGCTGCCAGGGTCCCACAGCCATCGAGACACTGTCAAAACGTGTTAAGTATTTGTCTTCCCCTGTTAGCTGCAGGGTTAATTGTCAGTTCATCAACAACACATTCGCCCACCATGGTAAATTCAAGAGGTAGGACCGATGTGCGTAGGCAAGTCAAAGAGCCTCCCTCCGTTGCCGGCGATATTTGGCTTGAGTTTAGATAAGAGTTCAGGAGACCGGACCCCTCCAGCTGTTGTCAAAATCTTAGAGCTACCCATATTTGTGTCGGCACCAGAGGGAGGGAATCCAAGCCCCCAAGCTCCCCGTGCTGGCGGCACAATGAGCTGAGTCTTACCCGTGTTAGCGGTTATCGGCTTATCGGCTCTCTGTGTAAGCTGTGAGTCAATATCCCCTCTCTGAAGTTCCGACTGGTCAGAGTCCTCGGAGCAGTTAGTGTGTATCAGAGGCGTTCCAGATCCACAATCACAGTTCATACCTTGTATTTCACTATGTCGGTCAGGAGAACAGATAACTCTCTCAAAAGCTGCTACAAGCGTCCGCTCCAGACTTAGGAAGTGGGCATCAATTAATGCACAAGTTTCTCTCCCCCACGCGGCAGACGCCATCTTTAACTCCAGCCCTGCAAAGAAGTGGTGTTGTTTTTCTGTGAGATGTCCCGTATTAACAGCACGATGTCACATAAACTGCATCCTGTAGTTTCAGACTTAAAATTCAGTCCTACTGCGAAACATAACTTCTGAAGAAGATATCGCTGTGTATCATAGCATCAGCATCAGTTATCGGTCATTAATAGTGTTAGAGCGCCATGATAGTCAGATACCTTCATGAATAAATCTTCTAGCTTTAGTGAGATTTGAAGGGTTAGTGAGTATAAGGGATCAAAGGTATTTTTATGAGAATAGTTAGATATTTAAACCGGAGCTCCTCCAGAACTTGACGCTCACTATGGCTGCTGGCTCCGCCCCCCGAAAACCCAAATTTTTATTCTGTGATTCAGATAGAGAATACAAATTTAGACAACTTTCTAATTTACTTCTATTATCTAATTTGTTTCATTCTCTTGGTTTGCTTTGTTGAAGGAGCAGCCAATGCACTAATAGTTTCTAACTGAACGAATGGGTGAGCCAATGACAATTGGTATATACATGCAGCCACCAATCAGCAGCTAGAACCTAGGTTTTCTGCGGCTCCTGAACTTGCCTACATAAACCTTTCAGAAAATGGATAATATGAGAAGGTAAGCAAATAAATAATATAAAGTAAATTGGAAAGTTGTTTAAAATTGTATTCTCTATATGATTCATGAAATATTTTTTGGGGGTTTCATGTCCCTTTAAGAGTACTATGTGTGAATCTTACCCAATGAATATCTCAAAGAATCTTCCACAGATACAAAACACTATAGGAACTTACCTTACAAATGAAGGAAAAAAAGGAAGAATAAAAAAGGAAAAATAAAAATAATTAATTAAAAACATAGAAATGAGTTCATCTAATTATCAACACAAAAATAATAGCATGGATTTCCCCTCATGAAAAAGTCAGCATGGTGTAAAAGGATATGTTCACGGTGAGTCTAGGGTTGCCACCCGTCCCTTAAATACAGAACACTTATAAGTTACACATGCTGCAGGGTGTGCAGGGAGGAATATGAATAGTGCTGTCCAGAAACACAATACATGTTCCTCCCCTGCACATCAGCAGCATGTGTAACTCATAAGTGTCCAGGAAAACATGGCTGAGGTGGCAACCCTACGGTGACTGGGCCATAGAGGAAGAAATCACTCTGCTAATGTCACTATTGCCAATTAACTCTTAAAGTCTGTCAAAATGTTCTGTTATACTTTTTATAGCATCTTTAACTTGGAATGGATTGGTAGAGAAGCTTTAATTAAAGGGACACTCGAGTCTAAATTAAACTTTCATGATTCAAATAGAGCGTGCAATTTTTAACAACTTTCCAATTTACTTTAATTTTAAAAAATGAGCAGTCTTTTTTATATTACACTTTTTGAGTCACCAGCTCCTACTGAGCATGTGCAAGAATTCACATAATATAGGCACATGCATTTGTGATTGGTGATGACTGTCACATGATACAGGAGTGGAAGGAAATAGACATAACTTTGAAATTTGTCAGAATAAAATCTACTACTCATTTGAAGTTCAGACTAAGTGCTATTGCATTGTCTTTTATATCATACACTTCTGATTATGCAAATGGATTGTATTTACGGTCCTTTAATAAGCTACATGAGTAATAAACAAATGCATAATAATAAGAAAATGCAATAATTTCAAATAAACAGGAGATTTCTGCTGACAAATGTAATATTTTCCCCATTTGATGACCCCCTGTATCATGTGACAGCCATCAACAATCTCGGATTAGTATATGTATACACTGTGAAATCTTGCACATTCTCAGTAGGAGGCGGAGCTGGCGGCTCAGAAAGTGTGCATAAGACTTTGCAAAAATTTGATAATAGAAGTGAATAGGAAAGTCTCTTAAAATACTGCTTTATCTGAATCATGAAATTGTAATTTGACTTTAGTGCCCTTTAAGCTTTCATGATTCAAAAAGAGAATACAACTTTTCAATTTACTTAAAATTGCTAAATATATTTTGTTCTCTTTCTAACCTTTGTTGAATAGCATACCTTGATAGGCTCAGACCATGAATATGCCCTGAACACTGTATGACAGCAGTGCGTGGAACAATATATATAAGTTGTTGAGCACTACAGGGAAACAGTGTTTGTCACAATGTTCTACAGTGATGAAACACTAGAGGGCAAGCAGGTGTTAGTAACAATATAGAACATTGTTACAAATATTGTTGCAGTCATTGCTGCCATATAGTGTTTCCTGACAAAATGCACATTCATGATGATAGATAGATAGATAGATAGATAGATAGATAGATAGATAGATAGATAGATAGATAGATAGATAGATAGACAGAGACTGTACATAATATAAAAAAAATAATTTATTATTTAATTTTTCAAATATAAAACATTTGTACTTCAAAAATATAACAAAGCATTTAACCATAAGTTAAACAATAATATGATAGCAGCAGACATGTTTTACAACCAGCAACAGGCATATTCATAAAGGTTACATATACTGAGTGGGACAGGCTGGTGGTATCTATCAGAATGAGCCACTGTTCATAACCATTTGAGGGGTTAGGGGCTGTGCTATAAATCTTGGGTTTGGAACATAAGGGAAATCTGCTGTGGGATATGGAATAGAATGGGTTTGTTGAAGGGCAAGTGATTGCTTTAGGGGAATATGGGGTGGAGGGCAGTAGGAGAAGGCTGGAGGGTAAACACATTGGTGGTATCAGGCTGTGATGCTGGTCTTTGAATCTGTCTCTTGAGCTTCATCCTTTGTTTTGAAACCAGGTTTTAACCTGCAGCAAAAAAAATCATTAATTTTAATAAATTAATCAAAGAAACATCCATATTCCTAAGTATGCCAAAGTATATATTATATATATATATATATATATATATATATATATATATATATATATATATATATATATATGTGTGTGTGTGTGTCTATATATTACTGC
>NC_069507.1:107253988-107256488 GCF_027579735.1 Bombina bombina
TCAATGTTGATTGTGCAACGCTGGGAAATGGGTAGTAGTAAGTATTACTGTATTTATCTTTTTAAACAATAAAATGTTGGTGTTGACTGTCCCTTTAACAATGGCGAATTGCTTTACAGACAATAAAACATGTAACCCCATCCTGTAAAGGCTTGGAATACAGCTAGAAGTCAATAATAATGAGATCAATACCTGAATTTCAGACAGCTGCGAGATAATGCCAGACTCTTCCTATCAGATGCTCCCAAATATTTCTTATTTTTAAAGGTTTCCTCCAGTTTACAGATCTGTTGTGAGGTGAACGCAGTCCTCATCCTGCGCTGCAGGTCCACATTTGGCTCCTGGGTCCCTTGGACCAGACATCTCCCAAGGGGACTATTCTCTGGACTTGTTGCAGACTCACTGTCTTCTGAACCACTGGAATCATCTTGACTTGCAAACCATCTCTGCTGCTCTGGAATTGCAATAAACAGAAAAAAAAACTCAAAAAACTAAGTCAGTAGTTCCACCTGCTACATTGAACTTTTGAACTATCCCAAAAATTAGAAGACCTGTGCTAAATTCAACATCAACCAGTCTTTATGATGCAATTGCTTGTGTAGCCACATGAAGTAACACTATATTTGCCTGTCCAAGTGCATCCTAGTTTATATTTAAGGTAAATTACTAGATAATTATGTGTTTATTACTACAATGCAAACGTAAAAAAAATGTTGGATGAGAGCCTCAATGGGTATGTAAACTAATGCACTCTACATAATCCTAAAATTTTACTAGTAAAAGGATATGGTCTAATTGTGTATACAAAAAATATATCTTACCAGGTGAGGACTCTAGAATGGTCTTGAAGATGTAGACTCTGTGAAGCTCTTGAAGGTTGTTGAGAGCTGGGGATATATTGCTCCACTTCTTGTTCATTCCTTGACTTAAAGGTATTGGGCTTCTCTGAGTACCGGGTGGGAGGATGAGGTTGGGGCACACAGGGGATATGGGGTCTGGACAACAGTGTTTCCCTTGGCAATTGGGAGATGATTCCTGGTCACAGCCCATTAGAGAATCAATAGAAAAGCCCTGGTCTGACCATGCTGAGGCGCAGGTTTGCCTTCTGAGGGGGGTCTATCTAGTTTTGAGATGATGAGTGAGTACACAGACCCAAGGCATGCTGAGACTCTGTTTTTATACCTTGTTGTATAAGTAAGTGTGAACCACATCAAAGAAGAAACAAAAATGGATAATAGCTATCAAAAAAGGTCTAATTAACGTAACCACTTCAAGTTCTCACTTCCGACAAATGTACCCTGTCCTGGCTCCACTGAGTCTGTGGGATTACTGATGTCATTTTGTGATGGTGACTTTGTATTCCAATGTGCACCAATAGCAATGCCCTAAACAAAACTACATAGATAGCCAAACACAGACTGTACACAGCAGTACACAGATTAATACTGTTTTGTTTTGTAGACTTCATTTCTTAATGAGCAAACTGATACTTAAAGTCTATCTGAGTCTATCATTTTTAAATATATTTAATTGCCTTAACTTGGTGTGTGTGTGTTTGGGGGGGGGGGGGGCTGTTGTTTAACATATTGAAATGGAAAAAAAAAGTCTACCTATCCCTATCGATCTATTATATCTCTCGTCTATCTGTCTGATTTTATTATAATAATTGCAATATAGTTAGGCTTCAAATAGGTTTTTAGTATTTGAATGACAATCAGTATCAGATTTTTTTCTACTTCTATATTAGAAAATTGCTCATTTAGATTGTGGTGTGTGTGGGTGTGTGTGTGTGTGTGTGTGTGTGTGTGTGTGTGTGTGTGTGTTGTGTGTGTGTGTGTGTGTGTGTGTGTGTGTGTGTGTGTGTGTGTGTAAAAAACAACAACATTTTCCATTGTCAGTATAAAGCTTATATATTTGCTATTTATTATTACCATTAAATCAATGTGTATTTTTTATTTAATTAGTATTTTAAATATATAGTTTACAATATAATCATTTTGATTAAATCTGATTTTAAATAATGATTATTAGCTTTCCTGATGCATATATATATGACGTCTATAGGAATATTACAGTTTTGCCCCAGTAGCATTTATAATTGGGTTCATTTTATATTTCTGGTGACAGTCACGTGACTTCATACATACCCCACCCAAAGGGGCTATTATCAAAGTTTCTACTGTCCAGAAATTGTCGCCTCCATTAACAATCCCAGTTCACAAATAATACACCCCCTCCCATCCTTTTCAGTTGTATTGCTTTCAGTTAAGGCTTTCCAAAGAAACCTGAGCTACTGTAAATAAATACTATTTGTAGGTGTCATTATGTAAACGGCGCTGACATAATTGCTATCTTAATTTTGCTTTTTGATAGCTCATTGGCAATGAACAACAAATTATCATTTTAAAAAAATAATATCTAAATATTGTTTTATCAGTCGTTTATTTGATAATACTACATTTTATATATAATATTAGTTCTAATAATTTTGGAATACATT
>NC_069507.1:107586488-107661488 GCF_027579735.1 Bombina bombina
CTCTCTTTTTCCCTCTCTCTCTTTTTCCCTCTCTCTCTTTTTCCCTCTCTCTCTTTTTCCCTCTCTCTCTTTTTCCCTCTCTCTCTTTTTCCCTCTCTCTCTCTTTTTCCCTCTCTCTCTCTCTCTTTTTCCCTCTCTCTCTCTCTCTTTTTCCCTCTCTCTCTCTCTCTCTTTTTCCCTCTCTCTCTCTCTCTTTTTCCCTCTCTCTCTCTCTCTTTTTCCCTCTCTCTCTCTCTCTTTTTCCCTCTCTCTCTCTCTTTTTCCCTCTCTCTCTCTCTCTCTTTTTCCCTCTCTCTCTCTCTCTTTTTCCCTCTCTCTCTCTCTCTTTTTCCCTCTCTCTCTCTCTCTTTTTCCCTCTCTCTCTCTCTCTTTTTCCCTCTCTCTCTCTCTCTTTTTCCCTCTCTCTCTCTCTCTTTTTCCCTCTCTCTCTCTCTCTTTTTCCCTCTCTCTCTCTTTTTCCCTCTCTCTCTCTTTTTCTCTCTCTCTCTCTTTTTCTCTCTCTCTCTCTTTTTCTCTCTCTCTCTCTTTTTCTCTCTCTCTCTCTTTTTCTCTCTCTCTCTCTTTTTCTCTCTCTTTTTCTCTCTTCAAACCCACTAAAATAATCTGAAAAGAGTCGCTCTACAGCTGCTGATTGGCTGACTCGCCTATAACCTGTTGAGGGCGGTACTGGGATTGTCTGAGCATAATAGTGCAGGTCTTGCTGTGGTGAGGCTGCGCTATTGGAAATGTCACCCCCATAGAAAGACCAGTGACGTTAAGGGGTTAAATCTACATTGTGTGTTATTTCCAGTCACAATATAACCTAGCTTGTCTATCTGCAGTTGTCCTTTCAGATGAAGAAGTAGTAGAAGAAATGGAAACTGAAGAACCACCAGGTAACCAGACACGTGAAATGATTTGCAACTCTTAAAGTGAATGTAAATTTTTGCTTATTAATTGTTACCTACTTGTTCACAATCTTATAAATATTGAAACCGCAATAATATTATTTTAAAATAAATTATGTTTATTGTTATTTTTATCTATAAACTTATCTCCGCTCTATGCATTGAACTCCTCCCAAACGTCTTCTTCCTGTTTTTCCCCCTGCATTATTTTAATATCTACCGCCCACTTGATGACATCAGTTTGAATCGTGTTCCCGATCAGGGCTCTCATTTGCGCATGCGTTTACTATTTGGATGACAATACGCGCATGCGTTAAGCAATCAATACACTAAACCTCGGCACCTCGTTTCACATCGCGCATGTGTTAATACTCAGTAACAAAGTTGAGTTGGTAATGCACTAAGTTGGTAACGTCATCGGGTAGTTTGCGCATGCGCAGTAGATACGCGTGACGTAGGGAACAACTGGCCTGACGCCCCGGGGGTGAGGAAAATAGTTCTAAATAGAAGTGTCAATCATCAAAATAATGTGGGACCATAATGGCGGGCGGAGGAATCTCCTATAAGAATACAACCTAAATTATTAACTATTTCTTTTTAGATTTTGATTTAGAGATTTTGATGAATGAAACTCACTTTTATTTTCAAAATGACACACTATGATACAGAGCAAGTAGGTTGACTTTACATGCACTTTAATGTTACTTGTCATGCTACAAAGCCGTTTTAAACAAGTTGGGATATTTCATGTTTTTAGAAGAACCTCAGGAACCTGTGCGGATACTTACTGCTGAGGAACTATTGGCTCAGAGGAGAGATAAGCTACAGGAAAAGAAGACGCAGATTGCATCATTGGCGTCCTCTATACTCTCAGACCCAGAAAACAGTGTGTGTGCAATAACAAAGATGCAATGTTAAAATTAATTTGTGTTAATATCTCATGCTTAGCTTTTGTGATCTTGTTTTCTTTAAAGGGGCATAAAACCCCCGAATTGTCTTTCATTATTTAGATAGAGCATGTATTGCTGCTCCTGAGACTACCTAGGTATTCTTTTCAACTAAGTATACAAAGAGAACTAAGCAAATTGGATAATAGAAATAAAATTGGGTTTCATGTCCCTTTTTAAAGTTCTTGTCAGACTCCTAAAAATGTATAGTTGGCTTCTGAATATTCTTTACTATTTTCTTAGTTTCATATAAATTTATCAAACCAAGTTAAAGGAACAGGAAACCCCAAAAACGTATTTCATGATTTAGATAGAACATACAATTTTAAACAACTTTCCAATTTACTTCTATTATCAAATTTTGCTTCATTATGGTTTTATTCTTTGCTGAAGGAACAGCGTTGCACTACTGGCATTTAGCTGAACACATCTAGTTAGCCAATCACAAGAGACAAATGTGTGCAGGCACCAATCGCCAGCTAGCTCCCACTAGTGTAGGATATGTGCGTATTCTTTTTCAACAAGGGATACCAAGAGAACGAAGCACATTTTAAAATAGAAGTGAATTTAAAAGTGTCTTAAAATGACATGCTCTATCTGAATCATCATGCAAGTTTAATTTTGACTTTCCTATTCCTTTAAATTTGTGTCACAGCTTTGATAGATAAATGAACAGTCTACTCCTGAATTAGTATTGTTTAAAAAGATAGCTAATCCCTTTATTACCCATTCCCCAGCTTTGCATAACCAACATGGTTATATTAATATAGTTTTTACCTCTGTGATTACCTTGAATCTAAGCCTCTGCAGACTGCCCCCTTATCTTACAGATTTTCATTTTAGCCAATCAGTGCTGATGCCTCAGTAACGTCACAGGAGTGAGTACAATGTTATCTATATGGCACACATGAACTAGGGCTTGCCTATCTGTAATAAAACTGTCAAAATGCACTGAGATAAGAGGCGGCTTTCAAGCTCTTAGAAATTAGCATATAAGTCTACCTAGGTTTAGCTTTCGACAAAGAATACCAAGAGAACAAAGCAAATTTGATGATAAAAGTATATTGGAAAGTTGTTTAAAATTACATGCCCTGTCTGAATCATGATGTGTACATCTTACCGCTTGGCCTCCATTTTATGGTTTAGCATTTGCCTTTTTTTTTTTTTTTTTTTTCCGAACGATGCATTTCAATCTGATCTCATGTCCTTCTCATGTTTCATAAAACAGATAAAAAAACTGAAAGAGCTGCGAGCCATGCTGATGGAGCAAGACCCGACTGTGGCTGTTACTGTCAGGAAGATGGTTATGATATCACTCATGGAAGTATTTAAGGACATTACACCTTCTTATAAGATTCGCCCATTAACAGAAGATGAAAAGAATTCTAGGGTATGTTGCAGATTTTCCAACTCTACACTAATCATTAGATAATAAATTAATACGTATGTTTGCTTTTTACCATAACTAATATAAGTACTACTTGATAGAGCCTGTACTACGCACAAGTCAATGCAGCTTAGATTTTAAAAGGGACATTCCGGTCAAAATTAAATGCACAAAGATTAGTTATATATTTGAATAGAAACATATTTGCAATACACTTGTATTGGCAAAAATGTTTCTAATAAACGTTATCACTGTTTTAGTGTTAACATTTTTCTCTGCACGCGCATGTGAAGCATAGCTAAATATTCTCTGTGCACCAGCATTTTAAATACTGCAGCTGCTCAGAGTGCCAGTGGTGCTTGTATGATGTCAGCAATAAACAAATTGTGTTCTTACCAGATGGTACAAGCACCTTAGGTTTTCTGAGTAAGTGCTGTGTTTAAAACGCTGGTGCACGGCACATACTTAAATACACTTTTGAAACCGCTTTAGCTTTTATTAGAAGCATTTTTGCTAATTACTTGTATATTACAAAATTATTCTATTTACTTTAATGTAGGGCTGCAACTAACGATTATTTTCATAATCGATTAATCGGCCGATTATTTTTTTCGATTAATCGACTAATCGGATAAAAAGAGAATCAATAATAGTTTTCTATGTTTTTAAATAAAATCCACATAATGAGTGTTACAAATATAAACTTCAGACTAAAACTTTACATTAACACAACTGTTTCTTCAATTTTTAAGCAGCAGAGCACAGTTTTATAATTAAACAAAACAAAACCACAAACTGTTTGAACTAGAAAGAGTTAGACTATCACTGTTAATAATATTCTGTTATTCACTCTTTCAGAAACTTTGCATTGAAATACAAAAATCTCAACATGTCCACATGCTTCTGGCTAAGGCTGGTTCTCTGTTTGCAGCTATATTTCCTGCAGCAGAGAAAAGGCTGTTGAGGTGTATAAGTAGGGTTTTGCCAATTTCACCAAAGTGGGATATTTATCTTTGTTAGCTCTTCACCAATGCTAAGTGTTTTCTACCTTGGCAAGGGGCCTCTCAATAAAGTAACCCTTGACTTCATTCTAACATAAAAATATCTTGAATATCTGTATGCAATGGTAAATAACCAGCTTTAAGGTTAGGGGAAATATCTAGTCCGCTCTAAAAATAACGGATATATACTTATAAAGGTTGAATCTGGTACATATCACAATTTATTAAAAATATAAAAAAACAAAACAAAAGCGCTAAGGACTATATATCAATAACAGGACAAAGCCTTACACATTTATTTATACAGTACATATAATCAGCAATAGCAAGCATCTGCTAATAATTGTGCACATCAATTTAAATAACTCCCATCAAACTAAGGGCTAGGTGTAAATAACAAGCTGTGAACTATATCATGAAAAGCATAGTTCCAAATCACCAGATTTAATATAAACAATCCAAATGATGACTATTATATCTGGGTTGCACATAAGCCAGGGGTAGTTGTAAAATTATACTGTCCTGACAAAGTGAAAAGTAGACGTCCTTTAGGCTAAGGACATAACCATAAAACACAATACCATATGCAGGAGTTCATTGGAGTGAAGCAGCTGGTGTTGTGCACAGAACAACCAATTGCAAACCAACTAATCGATTAATCGATTACGAGATTCGTTGACAACTATTTTCATAATCGATTATTATCGATTATGACGATTAGTTGTTGCAGCTCTACTTTAATGCATTCATGTGGATTACAATTTTGGTGGAATATCCCTTTAACCCCTTAGTGACCACAACACTTTTTAATTTTCTTACCGTTTGGGACCAGGGCTATTTTTACATTTCTGCTGTGTTTGTGTTTAGCTGTAGTTTTCCTCTTACTCATTTACTGTACCCACACATATTATATACCGTTTTTTCTTACCACTAAATGGACTTTCTAAAGATACCATTATTTTCATCATATCTTATAATTTACTATAAAAAAATATAAAATATGATGAAAAAATTGTTGCGTTTAGAAATACCCAATGTTTACATGTTCGTTGCTTTTTATAATATGAATAATCCTATAAGGGATACATATTGTGTATCCCTTATAGGATTATTCATATTATAATTTTAGATATTCACCATATTCATTATAGGTCCTGTTCCCTTTGTTCTCAGACTTGCACTCATATATTTATGAAAGATATAAGTTTGTTTTACTGATGGTTTATTATTAATTTTAGTGGCAGGAGTTAAAAATTTTATAATATTGATGTGCGGCGGACTTGACTTAGTTAATATGTTTGAAATGTCCTCTGTTCTCCTGCCCATTCGCTTGATAACGAGGGGGGTAAAATGACAAAGATCAGAGGTCTTTTATCACTGCTTGTGGTGCGGATTTATGGAGAGAGTCCACCAAACAGAGCAATGCTCAACCCGTCATTTTAAATAGGGGCAACTGCACTAGCAAATATTCATATTTAATGAAGGGTTAAAGAAGGTTTTTATTCCAATCATCAAGTCAATACAATTTACAAATGCACTTCTTCCCATGCACTAGTATGTAAAACCGTCTCCTGGGCGCTTAATGGGACCTTAAACTGAAAAACGTTGATCATGCAATTAAAAGAGCACTATTGAGTGATGTTAAAGGGACATGAAACCCAAATCTTTAACAACTTTAAATGTACTTATATTATCTAATTTGCTTCTTTCTCTTGGTATCAATTGTTGAAAAACACCCGCCAAATAAAGTGAAAGAACATTTCCGGAACTCCCTGCTAACTCAAGTCCGCCGCACATCGATAAATGCCAACAACATAAGATGTCGGCATATATCATTGCACAAGCATTTCTGGTGAAGTGCTTGTGCAATGCCGCCCCCTGCACATTTGCGGCCAATTTGCCGCTAGCAGGGGGTGTCAATCATCCCGATCGTATCCGTCTGTGGTCTGTGTTTGCTAAGGAAAAAGTTAAGTATTTAAAAAAAACAACAACAACAAAAAATGCTGCAATGTAAAGTTTAATGAATGAAAGTGCCCCTGTTTTTATAGTATTTTTAAATACCGGGCACTTATTCATTCAACTTTACATTAACTTTTATGACAATTGTTATTTTTTTTATGTTATTACTAGGCACAAGCACAATACTCTCTAGGCAAGTCACTGTCTTATTGCTTGCTGAGGCTTTAGTAATAAAGATAGCACAGAAGTGACTGGACATAAAACAAGACTTGTTTTGATAAAGTCATACTTGAACTTATCCACAGTTACAATTTGAAAGCATCATGGGAGAACGTTTGGATGCCTTGCAACTCTTCCGTCCAAGTTGGCTTTAAGTGGATTGGAATGTTTGATATCATTTGGTGTCAGGGGAAAAGCTGTGAGCAGCAACCAAAACATCAGTGAGGACAGCTTGTATCCATAAGATTGCAAGCCTTTCCACATGATTAAAGGGACTTAATAGTCCAATAATATAAAGCTCTAACTAGCCATTGTCAACATCAAAATTGTTATTGTTTAAAAAGATAGACAATGCCTTTACTACCCATTCCCCAGCTTTGCACAACCAACATTGTTATATTAATATACTTTATAACATTTAAAGGGACAGTCAACGCCAGAATTTTTGTTGCTTTAAAAGATAGATAATCCCTTTATTACCAATTCCCCAGTTTTGCATAACCAACACAGTTATAATAATACACATTTTACCTCTGTAATTACCTTGTATCTAAGCCCCAGCAGACTGCCCCCTTATTTCAGTTCTTTTGACAGACTTGCATATTATCCAATCAGAGCTGTCTCCATGGTAAATTCACGTGCATGAGCTCAATGTTATCTATTTGAAACACGTGAACTAATGCCCTCTAGTGGTAAAAAACTATCAAAATGCATTTAGATTAGAGGCGGCCTTCATGGTCTAAGAAATTAGTATATGAACCTCCTAGGTTTAGCTTTCATCTAAGAATACCAAGAGAACAAAGCTAAATTGGTGATAAAATCAAATTGGAAAGTTATTTAAAATTACATGCCCTATTTGAAACATGAAAGTTTTTTTTTTTGGACTTGACTGTCCCTTTTAAAGCTCTAAATGTCTGCCAGTTTCTAAGTCACTACCGACAGCCTCTTATCACATGCTTTTTTTTAATTTGCTTTTCACAACAGGGGAGTGCTAGTTCATGTGAGCCATATGGATAACATTGAGCTTTCTCCTGTGGAGTTTTGGCTGACACTGCACTAATTGGCG
The DNA here is from genome assembly GCF_027579735.1 of Bombina bombina. NCBI lineage: Eukaryota > Metazoa > Chordata > Amphibia > Anura > Bombinatoridae > Bombina > Bombina bombina. Next base: position 107,593,955 of record NC_069507.1, read on the forward strand.
AAAATGCAAGCTAATAGATAATAAATAAATAAATAGCCATGTGATCAGGGGGCTGTCTGCAGAGGCTTAGATACAAGGTAATCACAGAGGTAAAAAGTATATTAATATAACCGTGTTGGTTATGTAAAACTGGGGAATGGGTAATAAAGGGATTATCTATCTTTTTTTTTTTTAAACAATACTAATTTTGGAGTAGACTCACTTTTAAAGTCTGCTCAGGAGTGGCAATGCATTGTGGACATTTAGTTACATTTAACCCCGTTGTGTGGGCAGGCGTACATTTGTGTGTAGTTTTATATATCAATTGTTTTTATTGTCAAACAAAAAAATATGTAGCATTCAAAGCACATTAAACACCTCTTACTTTTTGTATAACATTTTCCATGTCCCATGTTCCTTAAAGAGGTCAAAAAGCAAATGTTGTAACCTGCAAACCAATGCTGCAAACCAAATGACTGGTTTAGGCAATTTGCAGCATTTTGTAAACCAAGGTTACAGATTTTACATTTTGGCCTCTTTAGGGAGGGTGGGACAAAGCACAATTTTCACTTAAAAATGTTTAATGAGGTTTTTAGTGTCCCTTTAAAGAACAAGTAAATAAAAAAAAAAATATGAGGAGAGGTGAGGGGAAATATAAAACATAAGTCACAAAATGTCCATCTGGAACAGGTAAGATAATATGTGCATCATGCTTGTATACATATGAATACAGTTAACTAGGGAGCCTAATTTAAATCAAAGGTATGAACAACGATATCTGAAAGGCTATTGCTAATAGTGCTTACATTGTAGTTTAAACTAATACCTTTGTGGAAAATAACATAAATGATCAGCCCATTAAAGGGATATTCTAGTCAAAATTAAAGGGACACTGAACCCAAATCTTTTCTTTCATGGTTTAGATAGAGCATGCAATTTTAAGCAACTTTCTAATTTACTCCTATTATCGATCTTTCTTTGTTCTCTTAGTATCTTTATTTGAAATAGAACGCATTTAAGCTATTTGTTTTCTTCAGAACCCTGGAAAGCACTTGTTCATTGGTGGATGAATTTATCCACCAATCGGCAAGAACAACCCAGGTTGTTCACCAAAAATGGTCTGGCATCTAAACTTACATTTTTGCATTTCAAATAAAGATACCAAGAGAATGAAGAAAATTTGATAAAAGGAGTAAATTAGAAAGTTTTTTAAAATTGCATGCTCTATCTGAATCACGAAAGAAAAAATTTGGCTTCAGTGTCCCTTTAAACTTTTATGATTCAGATAAAGCATGCAATTTTAAGCAACTTTCTAATTTACTCCAGTTATAATTTTTTATTTGTTCTCTTGTTATCTTTATTTGAAAAAGCAAGAATGTAAGCCACCAATCAGCAAGCGCTACCCAGGTTCTGAACCAAAAATGGGCCGGCTCCTAAGCTTACATTCAAATAAAGATACCAAGAGAACGAAGAAAAATTGAAAATAGGAGTAAATAATCGCATGCTCTATCTGAATCATGAAAGTTTAATTTTGACTAAACTGTCCCTTTAATAACTACCCATGAAACAAACCTGAAAATAAATCACAAACAAATTTCTAGCAGTATAAGCCGCTTCCTAGAGAAGTAAAGTAGAAAACAAGAAATAGTGATATTATAACTGTGAAATTAGGAAGGGGAATAAATAGTTAAAGGAACAGTCAACACCAGAATTTTTGTTGTTTAAAAAGATAGATAATCCCTTTATTACCCATTCCCCAGTTTTGCAAAACCAACACTGTTATATTAATACACGTTTTACTTCTGTGACTAACTTGTATCTAAGCATCTTCTGACCGCCCCTAATCACATGACTTTTAGTTATTATCTATTGACTTGCATTTTAGCCAATTAGTGCAGTGTCTGCCACTAGCCACGATTTTGATCACAATGCTATCTATATGGCCTTCAAGAGCTTGCTCTCCCCTGCTGTGAAAAGTAAATAAAATAGAGGCGGGCTTCAAGGGCTTAGAAATTATCATATGTGCCTTCCTAGGTTTGCTTTCAACTAGAATACCAAGAGAACAAAGCAAAATTGTTGATAAAAGTAAATTGGAAAGTTGTTTAAAATGACATGCACTATTTGAAAAATTCAAGTTTTTTTTGGACTTGACTCTCCCTTTAAAATTGTATTTCCCATAGGTTCCATTTAGGAGACCTACCCATAGGAGTAAAAAAAAGCACACCCAGTCATCAGAATACATTATTTTTGAGGTCTTCTTTCCCATTAAAAGCATTTTTTTGGGGGAAAATGATTCCTGTTATTTAGAAATACAATAGAATATTCAAACGCCATAGTCATCTCATTTAAGTTACCCCAGTGGTCACAAAATGGCGTTATCTGCAGTTTCTGAAAGCGTTTGGTAAGTCTTAGGGCCTAATAATTAAAAGCTTGCCGACATGGAGAGAAATCACGCAAAATCTTTGTGTTTTTTTTTTTTTTTTTCTGAGCATATTATGGGCTCAATTTATTAAAGGGATAGTAAACCCATTTTTTTTTCTTTATTTCATGATTCGGATACAGCATGCAATTTTAAGTAACTTTCTAATTTACTCCTATTATCAATTTTGTTTTCGTTCTATAGCTATCTTTATTTGAAAAGGCTGGATTGAAAGCTTTGGAGCCGGCCCATTTTTTGTTCAGTACCCTGTATAGGGCTTGCTGATTGGTGCCTGCATTTAGCCATCCAATCGGCAAGCGCAAACCAGGTTCTCAACCTAAAATAGTCCGGCTCCAAAGCTTTTATTCCTGCTTTTTCAAATAAAGATAGCAAGATAATAGAAGTAAATTAGAAAGCCGCTTAAAATTGCATGCTCTGTCTGAATCATGAAAGAAAATATTTGGGTTTAGTATCCCTTTAAGCAGTTGATACTGCTTCGGATCCCCATCGAGTTAAGAAGCAGCGGTCACCTTTTAGGTGGCAGATTGAAATCTTACCGATCCGATCGGGATGATTGACAGCCCCTGCTAGCGGCCTATTGGCCACCAGTTAGTAGGGGGCGGCATTGCACAAGCATTTCACCAGATGTTAAATGCCAACAGAGTATGCTGTCGGCATTTAGCGAGGTCGAGCGGAAATGATTCGCTCCAGCGAATCATGATCGCTCGACTTTTAATTAATCTACCCCTATATATGAGTTTCTCGTTCCAGAACTCTGCATAGCGAGATAAAGAAATTTGGCTTTCTAAAATTATTTTGAGGGACCTTCCATTACTGACAAGACTTCTTAGAAAATCTCGCTAGAACAGAGAGCTTTAGAGAATTGGGCCCTTCATAGGCAGTTTCATCATTACACCGGTTTTAGGAGACAAACTTTATTTTGAACGGTTTCAAAAATGTGTGTCTGGCTCAGGGCTTTTTCTGTTTTGTGCTGCTATAAGTTTTTATACCACTGAGCAGAAAATGCAGCTGATTCAATCAAAAGCAATAGTTCTACATCTGAGTTGTGGGACTAGTGCTACTGATTGGATCAGCTGTGTTTTCCACTCTGGACCAGCAGTGCTCTGCGAGTCCTAAGCAATATTTCTACTTTGTGTTTAACCCTTTTTGTCCAGGGTTAAACACACAGTAGTCTAGGTTCAATAGTCTTAAAATAACATGCTCTAATGAATTAGAATATGCATTTTTTTTTAACTATATTAGCTCTTTAAAAAGAAACCTTGTAATATACTCAAACATATCATTAAATGTTAAAGTATAGAAAAGACAACATAAAACTTTAATGATTCAGATAGCATGTCATTTTAAACAACTTTTCCAATCTATTCCTATTTTCTGATCCTATTGTTTTTGGCATCCTTTGTTGAAAAGCATACCTAGGTAGCAGTGCACTGCTGGGTGGTGACTGCACATATATGCCTCTTCTCATTGGGTCACCCCATGTTCAGTTAGCTCCCAGTAGTGCATTGCTGCTCCATTAAAAAAGGATACCAATAGAATAAATACAATATGATTATAGAAGTAAATTGCACAGTTGATAAAAGTAATATGTATGCTCTATCTGAATCATGAAAGAAAATGGTTGGGTTTCACGTCCCTTTAAATCTATCAGTCTGTGCACAGAAACTAACTAGATTTTTTTTTTTTAAATAACTTATATGTTTTTTTGCTGGATACATGTATATGACTTTTAAAGGGACAGTGTACTAAAACATTTTTTATTGTTTAAAAAAGATAGATAATCCCTTTATTGCCCATTCCCCAGTTTTGCATAACCAACATTGTTATATTAATATACTTTTTACCTCTGCAATAACCTTGTATCTAAGCCTCTGCAGACTGCCCCTTAGTTCAGGTCTTTTGACAGACTTGCATTTTAGCCAATTAGTGCTCACAGGAGTGAGCACAATGTTATCTATATGGCCCACACAAACTAGCTCTGTCTAATTGTCAAAATGCACTTAGATAAGAGGCGGCCTCAAGGGCTTAGAAATTAGAATGAGAATAGGTTTATTTTTCAACAAAGAATACAAATTAAACAATCAAATTTGATGATAAAAGTAAATTTAAAGTTTTTAAAGTCCTATCTGAATCATGAAAGTTTCATTTTGACTTTACCGTCCCTTTAAGACATAATGAAAATCTGGGCTCTTAGGGATACTTGTTGACTGGAGTTGAGAAACACTGACTTAAATGACCATTAAATAAAGCAGAATTGTATAATAAATGAATGAATAATAATAAGACAATGCAATAAAATTTAGTTTGAATTTCAAATGAGTTGATTTTTTTTCTGACAAATTTCAAAATTACTAACATTTCCCTGCGCTCGTCTCATGTGACAGATGTCAGCCAATCACAAACCTATGTTTATACTGTTAACTTTTTCTCATGCTTAGTAGTAAACTAAGAGAGCCTAATATAGCAGCCTCCAGTGCCATTTGGCTCTTTTCGCAGCCAGTTATCTATGTGTGAAAATGCAACACACAAAGGTCTTTTTTTTTTTTTTTTTTTTTTTTTACAGATATTTTTGTCACTTTCGGGCTAAGATATCCGGCTTAAAAAAGAGTTGAATGCAGCTGGCGCCTGCCATATTTGGCATTTGTTGTTACCCGAATGCAAAGAATGTATATGTCTACTTAATAGGATCTAGTGCATCTGAAAGTGCACATATAAAAAGATTTGTGCACATTTTGATAATGGATGCAAACTGGTACTTTATTTTTTTCAATTCTTTTATTGCATGTTCTATTTGAATCATTAAAGATTAAAGGGATAGTAAACGCCAAAAATAAGAGAAAAATATTCCTATACAACTGAGATAATCCACATTAATAGCAATGCTGATGAATATCGCTCAATGTATCATTACAAACGATGATGCAAGCAATGAGTTAAACATAAAGTCCCCCAATATGGAAATGGAAATATATTAAGCACATGGTATTCCCCACAATGGTAGTCATCACCTGTAATGTTACAGTAACATCCAACATGCGAAAGGGTGAGTAATTCACCCGTCTGTTACCTCTGCTTCACCGCTAATAAGGAAGATACCTCAGAGCTATAGCGATACTTGTATTGCTTCTGGGTAACCACAGCTTCGGTGTGGAATTATTACCTCTCGTTAAGATTCTTGCTGTTCCTGCGGTCTCACTTCCGGCTGTTGCTGGGTCTGTTACTAATGACATGACGTGTCTCCATGAACATGTGGGGGAAAGCAGCCAATCCAAATAGTGCCTTCTATATCAATCATCAGATGGAACTCCAGTGGCGTCAGGGAAATCCGGATCCTCGGCAAAAAGGACTCCTCGTAGTCCGCAAGGCAAAATAGAAAAAGAAGGAAGCCTTGGAGCCGGAAATTTTGTAAGTAAAAAGTCCACTTTATTTCTTCAATGTATGTTAAAATAACAACAACACAAGCCAGGTAGGAAGTAGGATTTACATCTGTTAATCCTACTACTTACCTGGCTTGTGGTGTTATTTTAACATACGTTGAAAAAAATAAAGTGGACTTTTTACTTTCAAAATTTCCGGCTCCAAGGCTTCCTTCTTTTTCTAAACTCCGAAAATGTTATTGTTTTAAAAATATAAATAATCCCTTTATTTACCATTCCCCAGCTTTGCATAACCAACACTGTTCTATAAATACTTTATACCTGTGATTACCTTGTATCTAAGCCTCTGCAGACTGCTCCCTCATCTCAGATCTTTTGACAGACTTGCATTTCAGACAATTAGTGCTGACTCTTAAATAACTTTACGTGCATGAGCACAGTGTTATCTATATGAAACACATGAAGTAATGCCCTCTAGCTGTGAAAAACTGTCAAATGCATTCAGATAAGAGGTGGCCTTCAAGGGCTTAGAAATTAGCATATGAGCCTACCTAGTATTACGCTTCAACTAAGAATAACAAGAGAACAAAGCAAATTTGATGATTAAATTAAATTAGAAAGTTGTTTAAGATCACATGCCCTTTTTGAATCATGAAAGTTTAATTTGGTCTTTACTATCCCTTTAATTTTGATTCTAGTGTCCCTTTAAGTTCTGGTTCTTTATAAATATTGATTTGACTTTATGGGAAGCCTGTTATTTAGCCCAGTGCAATTTTTTTCCCCTGTGGCCTTTTAGGTTAACAAATTATAAATATGTATTTATAAATATAGAGCTGCTACTGTAATATTGATGACATCTTTCTATAACTGTTTAATGTGCTTTACAAAAATCTAATTTGTGAACAAACAGGTAAAAAAAGAAACTCAGAGGTTGCGAGAATTTGAAGAAGGTCTCGTCAGCCAGTACAAATTTTATTTGGAAAATCTGGAACAGACAATAAAAGGTAAAACTTTTTTTTTTTCCCCCATACTACACCAACTATATTCTTATATGTTCTTATATTCTTTAAAGGGACATTGTACACTAGATTTGTCTTTGCACAAATGATTTGTAGGTGATCTATTTATATAGCCCATCTGGGAGTGTTTTTGTAACACTGTATAGTTTTACTTATTTTTAAATAACATTATGCTGATTTTCAGACTACCAACCAAGCCCTATAGTTTTAGATGTATACTGATGTCTACAGACTCCTGCTTGCTTTTATTTGTATAATGAGTCTTTTCATATGCAGGGGAGAGGAGGGGGGATGGTCTGCTCTCAGCCCCTTCAGTGGGTGTCACAGCCTAACCTTATCAACAGTGCTAAACTGGGAGCTTCTAAATAAGTTTTTTTTACTTGATTTTTATATCGGTATCTATATGTGAATATTCCGCTTTATAGTAGTGTCTATTACATACAGTTATATGAACATTGGTGTATACTGTCCCTTTAAGTAGCAAATCTACTTACTATAAGTTAAAATAGTGCTCCCAATATTATGAGGTTGTGGAATGTTTTTGTTTTTTTGTGTGTGTAGATTTACATACTTTAGGACTGCATACAATACAAATCAGTCTATTGATATTATGCAGTATATACACTACTCCCAGCATAACCAAGCGCTCCCTGTCTACACACATCTATACAGGATTTCATTAAAAGGAACTTTATACTGAAAAAATAATAATTTACTCCTATTATCAATTTTTCTTCGTTCTCTTGCTATCTTTATTTAAAAAAGCAAGAATGTAAGCATAGGCGCCGGCCCATTTTTGTTCAACACCTGGGTAGCACTTTCTGATTGGTGTCTAAATGTAGCCAGCAAGCGCTACCCAGGTGCTAAACCAAAAATGGTCTGGCTCATAAGCGTACATTCAAATAAAGATAGCAAGAGAACAAAGAAAAAATAGGAGTAAATTAGAAAGTTGCTTAAAATTGCATGCTCTATCTGAATCATGAAAGTTTAATTTTGACTAGACTATCCCTTTAAGTTCCACTGCATCATATTCTTATTATGCATTTGTTTTAAAGAATCATAAAAGTTTAGTTTTGACTAGACTATACCTTTTAATTATTGCAATGGTCTTGTTTTCTGAAAATTTTCAGTTACTTTAATTTTCCCCTCCCCCTGTATCGTGAAAGTCATCAGCCAATTGCATTCACTGTTTTCTCTTGCTCGTTCTCAGTAGTGTGAATGTAAAAGAGTTGTGCACATTTCGATAAATTAATTGGAGTTTTTTTTTTATTTTTTATTGCGTGATCTATCTAAATCATTAAAGTGAAGGTTAATTTCGATGAATTAGTGTCCGTTTTTTAATAAACCTATTAAAAACAAGGGACTTTAATTCATCAAAATTGACATTTCACTCCTTTTCTTCAAAAACGTACCTTTTTAATCCTGAAAGCCACTCCAGCGATTCTCCCGGCCGTCGGAAACCTCTTCTTACGTCAGAAATGACGAATGCCTAAAAAATAGTGAAACACATAGGTCTCGATTCCCATATTTCCAAAATTCTCGTTCAAGTTGAAAAAAATGGGATCAGATTTATTGTTTTCTTTCATGTAATTGGCAAGAGTCCATGAGCTAGTGACGTATGGGATATACAATCCTACCAGGAGGGGAAAAGTTTCCCAAACCTCAAAATGCCTATAAATACACCCCTCACCACACCCACAATTCAGTTTTACAAACTTTGCCTCCTATGGAGGTGGTGAAGTAAGTTTGTGCTAATATTTCTACGTTGACATGCGCTTCATTTTGAAGCCCGGTTCCTCTCAGAGTACAGTGAATGTCAGAGGGATGTGAAGGGAGTATTACCTATTGAATACAATCGTCATCCTAATGGGGATCTATTTCATAGGTTCTCTGTTATCGGTCGTAGAGATTCATCTCCTACCTCCCTTTTCAGATCGACAATATACTCTTATATACCATTACCTCTACTGATATATAAATATATGTTTATACTTATATTTGCTATGATTCAGGTTTATCAGTATATTTCCTTTTTTGGAGACTGTCAGTTTCATATTTGGGAAATGCATTAAAAAAAAAAATGTACCTGAGGTTTTCAAATTGATTATTTTTTCTAAATTGCGGGCTGTATTAGGATCGCGTGAGCGCAAAATGCTATAATTTCTTCTGTTATGTGTGATCAGTCCACGGGTCATCATTACTTCTGGGATATAACTCCTCCCCAACAGGAAATGCAAGAGGATTCACCCAGCAGAGCTGCATATAGCTCCTCCCCTCTACGTCAGTCCCAGTCATTCTCTTGCACCCAACGACTAGATAGGATGTGTGAGAGGACTATGGTGATTATACTTAGTTTTTATGACTTCAATCAAAAGTTTGTTATTTTACAATAGCACCGGAGCGTGTTATTACTTCTCTGGCAGAGTTTGAGGAAGAATCTACCAGAGTTTTTTACTATGATTTTAACCGGAGTAGTTAAGATCATATTGCTGTTCTCGGCCATCTGAGGGAGGTAAAAGCTTCAGATCAGGGGACAGCGGGCAGATGAATCTGCATTGAGGTATGTAGCAGTTTTTATTTTCTGAATGGAATTGATGAGAAAATCCTGCCATACCGTTATAATGACATGTATGTATACACTTCAGTATTCTGGGGATGGTATTTCACCGGAACTACTCTGTTAAAAGTCACTAATCTTTTTAATAAGTATTTATCATGTTAAACGTTTTTGCTGGAATGTAGAATCGTTTACATTTCTGAGGTACTGAGTGAATAAATATTTGGGCATTATTTTCCACTTGGCAGTTGTTTGGTTTTAATTATGACAGTTTCGTTTCTCTTCACTGCTGTGTGTGAGGGGGAGGGGCCGTTTTTGGCGCTCTTTGCTACGCATCAAAAAATTCCAGTCAGTTACTCTTATATTTCCTGCATGATCCGGTTCATCTCTGACAGATCTCAGGGGTCTTCAAACTTCTTTAGAGGGAGGTAGATTCTCTCAGCAGAGCTGTGAGAATTTTATATTGACTGTGAATAAAAACGTTGCTCTGTAATTTTTATGTCAAATTTAATTATTGTTATTTTTCTAATGGGAACAAACCTTTGCTAAAAGTTGTGTTGTTTAAAGTTTGATGCTATAACTATTTTTCAGTTCATTATTTCAACTGTCATTTAATCGTTTAGTACCTCTTTGAGGCACAGTACGTTTTTGCTAAAAAAGATTATAACCAAGTTGCAAGTTTATTGCTAGTGTGTTAAACATGTCTGACTCAGAGGAAGATATCTGTGTCATTTGTTCCAATGCCAAGGTGGAGCCCAATAGAAATTTATGTACTAACTGTATTGATGCTACTTTAAATAAAAGTCAATCTGTACAATTTGAACAAATTTCACCAAACAGCGAGGGGAGAGTTATGCCGACTAACTCGCCTCACGCGGCAGTACCTGCATCTCCCGCCCGGGAGGTGCGTGATATTATGGCGCCTAGTACATCTGGGCGGCCATTACAGATAACATTACAAGATATGGCTACTGTTATGACTGAAGTTTTGTCTAAATTACCAGAACTAAGAGGCAAGCGTGATCACTCTGGGGTGAGAACAGAGTGCGCTGACAATACTAGGGCCATGTCTGATACTGCGTCACAGCTTGCAGAGCATGAGGACGGAGAGCTTCATTCTGTAGGTGACGGTTCTGATCCAAACAGATTGGATTCAGATATTTCAAATTTTAAATTTAAATTGGAGAACCTCCGTGTATTACTAGGGGAGGTCTTAGCAGCTCTCAATGATTGTAACACCGTTGCAATACCAGAGAAACTGTGTAGGTTGGATAAATACTTTGCGGTACCGGCGAGTACTGACGTTTTTCCTATACCTAAGAGACTAACTGAAATTGTTACTAAGGAGTGGGATAGACCCGGTGTGCCGTTCTCACCCCCTCCAATATTTAGAAAGATGTTTCCAATAGACACCACCACTCGGGACTTATGGCAAACGGTCCCTAAGGTGGAGGGAGCAGTTTCTACTTTAGCTAAGCGTACCACTATCCCGGTGGAGGATAGCTGTGCTTTTTCAGATCCAATGGATAAAAAATTAGAGGGTTACCTTAAGAAAATGTTTGTTCAACAAGGTTTTATATTGCAACCCCTTGCATGTATCGCGCCGATTACGGCTGCGGCAGCATTTTGGATTGAGTCTCTGGAAGAGAACCTTAGTTCATCTACGCTAGACGACATTACGGACAGGCTTAGAGTCCTTAAACTAGCTAATTCATTCATTTCGGAGGCCGTAGTACATTTAACCAAACTTACGGCTAAGAACTCAGGATTCGCCATACAGGCACGTAGGGCGCTGTGGCTAAAATCCTGGTCAGCTGATGTTACTTCTAAGTCCAAATTACTTAATATACCTTTCAAGGGGCAGTCTTTATTTGGGCCCGGTTTGAAAGAAATTATCGCTGACATTACAGGAGGTAAGGGCCACGCCCTACCTCAAGACAAAGCCAAAGCTAAGGCTAGACAGTCTAATTTTCGTCCCTTTCGGAATTTCAAAACAGGAGCAGCATCAACCTCCACTGCACCAAAACAGGAGGGAGCCGTTGCTCGTTACAGGCAAGGCTGGAAGCCTAACCAGTCCTGGAACAAGAGCAAGCAGGCCAGGAAACCTGCTGCTGCCCCAAAGACAGCATGAACCGAGAGCCCCCGATCCGGGACCGGATCTAGTGGGGGGCAGACTTTCTCTCTTCGCCCAGGCCTGGGCAAGAGATGTTCAGGATCCCTGGGCGCTAGAGATCATATCTCAGGGATACCTTCTAGACTTCAAATTATCTCCCCCAAGAGGGAGATTTCATCTGTCAAGGTTGTCAACAAACCAGATAAAGAAAGAAGCGTTTCTACGCTGTGTACAAGATCTGTTATTAATGGGAGTGATCCATCCGGTTCCGCGGTCGGAACAAGGACAAGGGTTCTACTCAAACCTGTTTGTAGTTCCCAAAAAAGAGGGAACTTTCAGGCCAATCTTAGATTTAAAGATTCTAAACAAATTCCTAAGAGTTCCATCGTTCAAAATGGAAACTATTCGGACAATCTTACCCATGATCCAAAAGGGTCAGTACATGACCACAGTGGATTTAAAAGATGCTTACCTTCACATACCGATTCACAAAGATCATCACCGGTATCTAAGGTTTGCCTTCTTAGACAGGCACTACCAGTTTGTAGCTCTTCCATTCGGATTGGCTACGGCTCCAAGAATCTTCACAAAGGTTCTGGGTGCCCTTTTGGCGGTACTAAGACCGCGAGGGATTTCGGTAGCTCCGTACCTAGACGACATTCTAATACAAGCTTCAAGCTTTCAAACTGCCAAGTCTCATACAGAGTTAGTTCTGGCATTTCTAAGGTCGCATGGATGGAAAGTGAACGAAAAGAAGAGTTCTCTTTTTCCTCTCACAAGAGTTCCATTCTTGGGGACTCTTATAGATTCTGTAGAAATGAAGATTTACCTGACAGAAGACAGGTTAACAAAACTTCAAAATGCATGCCGTGTCCTTCATTCCATTCAACACCCGTCAGTAGCTCAATGCATGGAGGTGATCGGCTTAATGGTAGCGGCAATGGACATAGTACCTTTTGCACGCCTACACCTCAGACCGCTGCAATTGTGCATGCTAAGTCAGTGGAATGGGGATTACTCAGATTTGTCCCCTACTCTGAATCTGAATCAAGAGACCAGAAATTCTCTTCTATGGTGGCTTTATCGGCCACACCTGTCCAGGGGGATGCCATTCAGCAGGCCAGACTGGACAATTGTAACAACAGACGCCAGCCTACTAGGTTGGGGCGCTGTCTGGAATTCTCTGAAGGCTCAGGGACTATGGAATCAGGAGGAGAGTCTCCTTCCAATAAACATCCTGGAATTGAGAGCAGTTCTCAATGCCCTTCTGGCTTGGCCCCAATTAACAACTCGGGGGTTCATCAGGTTTCAGTCGGACAACATCACGACTGTAGCTTACATCAACCATCAGGGAGGGACAAGAAGCTCCCTAGCAATGATGGAAGTATCAAAGATAATTCGCTGGGCAGAGTCTCACTCTTGCCACCTATCAGCAATCCACATCCCGGGAGTGGAGAACTGGGAGGCGGATTTCTTGAGTCGCCAGACTTTTCATCCGGGGGAGTGGGAACTTCATCCGGAGGTCTTTGCCCAAATACTTCGACGTTGGGGCAAACCAGAGATAGATCTCATGGCGTCTCGCCAGAACGCCAAACTTCCTCTCTACGGGTCCAGATCCAGGGATCCGGGAGCGGTTCTGATAGATGCTTTGACAGCACCTTGGAACTTCGGGATGGCTTATGTGTTCCCACCCTTCCCGCTGCTTCCTCGATTGATTGCCAAAATCAAACAGGAGAGAGCATCAGTGATTCTAATAGCGCCTGCATGGCCACGCAGGACTTGGTATGCAGATCTAGTGGACATGTCATCCTGTCCACCTTGGTCTCTACCTCTAAGACAGGACCTTCTGATACAGGGTCCATTCAAACATCAAAATCTAACTTCTCTGAAGCTGACTGCTTGGAAATTGAACGCTTGATTTTATCAAAACGTGGTTTTTCTGAGTCGGTTATTGATACCCTGATCCAGGCTAGGAAGCCTGTTACCAGAAGGATTTACCATAAAATATGGCGTAAATACCTATACTGGTGCGAATCCAAAGGTTACTCTTGGAGTAAGGTTAGGATCGCTAGGATATTGTCCTTTCTACAAGAAGGTTTAGAAAAGGGTCTATCAGCTAGTTCATTAAAGGGACAGATTTCAGCTCTGTCCATCTTGTTACACAGGCGTCTGTCAGAAAATCCAGACGTCCAGGCCTTTTGTCAGGCTTTAGCTAGGATCAAGCCTGTGTTTAAAGCTGTTGCTCCGCCATGGAGTTTAAACTTAGTTCTTAACGTTTTACAGGGTGTTCCGTTTGAACCCCTTCATTCCATTGATATAAAATTGTTATCTTGGAAAGTTCTGTTTTTAATGGCTATTTCTTCGGCTCGAAGAGTCTCTGAGTTATCAGCCTTACATTGTGATTCTCCTTATCTGATTTTTCACTCAGACAAGGTAGTTCTGCGTACTAAACCTGGGTTCTTACCTAAGGTAGTCACTAACAGGAATATCAATCAAGAGATTGTTGTTCCATCCTTGTGTCCAAATCCTTCTTCAAAGAAGGAACGTCTTCTACACAATCTGGATGTAGTTCGTGCCCTCAAGTTCTACTTGCAGGCAACTAAAGATTTTCGCCAAACTTCTTCCCTGTTTGTCGTTTATTCTGGACAGAGGAGAGGTCAAAAAGCTTCTGCTACCTCTCTCTCTTTTTGGCTTCGTAGCATAATACGTTTAGCCTATGAGACTGCTGGACAGCAGCCTCCTGAAAGAATTACAGCTCACTCCACTAGAGCTGTGGCTTCCACTTGGGCCTTTAAGAATGAGGCCTCTGTTGAACAGATTTGCAAGGCTGCAACTTGGTCTTCGCTTCATACTTTTTCCAAATTTTACAAATTTGACACTTTTGCTTCTTCGGAGGCTATTTTTGGGAGAAAGGTTCTTCAGGCAGTGGTTCCTTCTGTATAATGAGCCTGCCTATCCCTCCCGTCATCCGTGTACTTTTGCTTTGGTATTGGTATCCCAGAAGTAATGATGACCCGTGGACTGATCACACATAACAGAAGAAAACATAATTTATGCTTACCTGATAAATTCCTTTCTTCTGTTGTGTGATCAGTCCACGGCCCGCCCTGTTTTAAGGCAGGTAAATATCTTTTAAATTATACTCCAGTCACCACTTCACCCTTGGTTACTCCTTTCTCGTTGATTCTTGGTCGAATGACTGGGACTGACGTAGAGGGGAGGAGCTATATGCAGCTCTGCTGGGTGAATCCTCTTGCATTTCCTGTTGGGGAGGAGTTATATCCCAGAAGTAATGATGACCCGTGGACTGATCACACAACAGAAGAAAGGAATTTATCAGGTAAGCATAAATTATGTTTTATTGTGTCATTCTTGGCGCAAGACTTTTTTGGCGCGAGAATTACGTTTGTATACAAAAAATTCGTCATTTCCAGGGTCTTAGTTGACGCCGAATCTTTTCACGAGGTTGCGTCATCTATGACGCTCATGTTTGTTGCGGCAAAAAATATTTTCAGTTGTGGGCGTCATACTTGTCGCCAAACTGTTTGTCATTATTTAAGACTTCATTTCCTTTTGCCTCTGATCCTTTTTTTTTTCTTGTCAGAGGCCTATTCTGTTTGCATTTTTTCCCATTCCTAAAACTGTCATATAAGGAAATAGATAATTTCTCCAACATAGGTGTGTCCGGTCCACGGCGTCATCCTTACTTGTGGGATATTCTCTTCCCCAACAGGAAATGGCAAAGAGCCCAGCAAAGCTGGTCACATGATCCCTCCTAGGCTCCGCCTACCCCAGTCATTCTCTTTGCCGTTGTACAGGCAACATCTCCACGGAGATGGCTTAGAGTTTTTTAGTGTTTAACTGTAGTTTTTATTATTCAATCAAGAGTTTGTTATTTTAAAATAGTGCTGGTATGTACTATTTACTCTGAAACAGAAAAGAGATGAAGATTTCTGTTTGTATGAGGAAAATGATTTTAGCAACCGTTACTAAAATCCATGGCTGTTCCACACAGGACTGTTGAGAGGAATTAACTTCAGTTGGGGGAACAGTGAGCAGTCTTTTGCTGCTTGAGGTATGACACATTCTAACAAGACGATGTAATGCTGGAAGCTGTCATTTTCCCTATGGGATCCGGTAAGCCATTTTTATTCACACAGTAAATAAGGGCTTCACAAGGGCTTATTAAGACTGTAGACATTTTCTGGGCTAAATCGATCATATTTTCACATATTTAGCCTTGAGGAATCATTTAATCTGGGTATTTTTTGTAAAATAATATCGGCAGGCACTGTTTTAGACACTTTATTCTATTGGGGCTTTCCCTAATCATAGTCAGAGCCTCATTTTCGCGCCGGTATGGCGCACTTGTTTTTGAGAACAGCATGACATGCAGCTGCATGTGTGTGGAGCTCTGATACATAGAAAAGTCTTTCTGAAGGCATTATTTGGTATCGTATTCCCCTTTGGGCTTGGTTGGGTCTCAGCAAAGCAGATTCCAGGGACTGTAAAGGGGTTAAATATAAAAACGGCTCCGGTTCCGTTATTTTAAGGGTTAAAGCTTCCAAATTTGGTGTGCAATACTTTTAAGGCTTTAAGACACTGTGGTGAAATTTTGGTGAATTTTGAACAATTCCTTCATACTTTTTCGCAATTGCAGTAATAAAGTGTGTTCAGTTTAAAATTTAAAGTGACAGTAACGGTTTTATTTTAAAACGTTTTTTGTGCTTTGTTATCAAGTTTATGCCTGTTTAACATGTCTGAACTACCAGACTGTGTTCTGAATGTGGGGAAGCCAAGGTTCCTTCTCATTTAAATAGATGTGATTTATGTCATAAAATTTTTTAGTAAAAATGATGCCCAAGATGATTCCTCAAGTGAGGGGAGTAAGCATGGTACTGCATCATCCCCTCCTTCGTCTACACCAGTTTTGCCCATACAGGAGGCCCCTAGTACATCTAGCGCGCCAATACTCCTTACTATGCACTGTAATGGATAATTCTATCAAAACATTTTAGCCAATATGCCCACTTATCAGCGAAAGCGCGACTGCTCTGTTTTAGAAAATACTGAAGAGCATGAGGACGCTGATGATATTGTTTCTGAAGGGCCCCTACACCAGTCTGAGGGGGCCAGGGAGGTTTTGTCTGAGGGAGAAATTTCAGATTCAGGAAAAATTTCTCAACAAGCTGAACCTGATGTGATTACTTTTAAATTTAAGTTGGAACATCTCCGCGCTCTGCTTATGGAGGTGTTATCCAATTTGGATGATTGTGATTATCTGGTCATTCCAGAAACACTATGTAAAATGGTCAAGTTCCTAGAGGTCCCGGGGCCCCCCGAAGCTTTTCCTATACTCAAGCGGGTGGCGTACATTGTTAATAAAGAATGGGACAGGCCCGGTGTACCTTTCGTACCTCCCCCCATATTTAAAAAATTGTTTCCTATAGTCGACCCCAGAAAGGACTTATGGCAGACAGTCCCCAAGGTCGAGGGGGCGGTTTCTACTCTAAACAAGCGCACCACTATACCCATAGAAGATAGTTGTGCTTTCCAAGATCCTATGGATAAAAAATTAGAAGGTTTGCTAAAAAAGATGTTTGTTCAGCAAGGTTACCTTCTACAACCAATTGCATGCATTGTCCCTGTCACTACAGCCGCGTGTTTCTGGTGCGATGAGCTAGAAAAGGCGATTATTAGTAATTCTTCTTCTTATGAGGAGATTATGGACAGAATTCGTGCTCTTAAATTGGCTAATTCTTTCACCCTAGACGCCACCTTGCAATTGGCTAGGTTAGCGGCGAAAAATTCTGGGTTTGCTATTGTGGCGCGCAGAGCGCTTTGGTTAAAATCTTGGTCAGCGGATGCGTCTTCCAAGAACAAATTGTTTGACATTCCTTTCAAGGGGAAAACACTGACTTGAAAGATTTTATCTCTGATATCACTGATATCACTGGGGGCAAGGGCCACGCCCTTCCTCAGAATAGGTCTTTCAAGGCCAAAAATAAACCTAATTTTCGTCCCTTTCGCAGAAACGGACCAGCCCCAAGTGCTACGTCCTCTAAGCAGGAGGGTAATACTTCTCAAGCCAATCCAGCCTGGAGACCAAGGCAAGGCTGGAACAAAGGAAAGCAGGCCAAGAAACCTGCCACTGCTCCCAAGACAGCATGAGACGCGGGCCCCCGATCCGGGACCGGATTTGGTGGGGGGCAGACTCTCTCTCTTCACTCAGGCTTGGGCAAGAGATGTTCTGGATCCTTGGGCGCTAGAAATAGTCTTCCAAGGTTATCTTCTGGAAGTGATTCATCCTGTTCCATTAAAAGAACGAGGGATGGGGTTCTACTCCAATCTGTTCGTAGTTCCCAAAAAAGAGGGAACGTTCAGACCAATCTTAGATCTCAAGATCCTAAACAAGTTTCTCAAGGTTCCATCGTCCAAAATGGAAACCATTCGAACAATCCTTCCATCCAGGAAGGTCAATTCTTGACCACGGTGGATTTAAAGGATGCGTATCTACATATTCCTGTCCACAAGGAACATCATCGGTTCCTAAGGTTCGCATTCCTGGACAAGCATTACCAGTTCGTGGCGCTTCCTTTCGGATTAGCCACTGTTCCAAGGATTTTCACAAAGGTACTAGGGTCCCTTCTGGCGGTGCTAAGACCAAGGGGCATTGCTGTAGTACCTTACTTGGACGACATTCTGATTCAAGCGTCGTCCCTTCCTCAAGCAAAGGCTCACACGGACATAGTCCTGGCCTTTCTCGGATCTCACGGATGGTAAGTGAACGTGGAAAAGAGTTCTCTATCTCCGTCGACAAGAGTTCCCTTCTTGGGAACAATAATAGACTCCTTAGAAATGAGGATTTTTCTGACAGAGACCAGAAAAACAAAACTTCTAAACTCTTGTCGGATACTTCATTCCGTTCCTCTTCCTTCCATAGCGCAGTGCATGGAAGTGATAGGTTTGATGGTAGCGGCAATGGACATAGTTCCTTTTGCGCGCATTCATCTAAGACCATTTCAATTGTGTATGCTCAGTCAGTGGAATGGGGACTATACAGACTTGTCTCCGAAGATACAAGTAAACCAGAGGACCAGAGACTCACTCCGTTGGTGGCTGTCCCTGGACAACCTGTCGCAAGGGGTGACCTCCCGCAGACCAGAGTGGGTCATTGTCACGACCGACGCCAGTCTGATGGGCTGGGGCGCGGTCTGGGGATCCCTGAAAGCTCAGGGTCTTTGGTCTCGGGAAGAATCTCTTCTACCGATAAATATTCTGGAACTGAGAGCGATATTCAATGCTCTCAAGGCTTGGCCTCAGCTAGCGAGGGCCAAGTTCATACGGTTTCAATCAGACAACATGACGACTGTTGCGTACATCAACCATCAGGGGGGAACAAGGAGTTCCCTGGCGATGGAATAAGTGACCAAAATCATTCAATGGGCGGAGACTCGCTCCTGCCACCTGTCTGCAATCCACATCCCAGGAGTGGAAACTTGGGAAGCGGATTTTCTGATTCGTCAGACATTGCATCCGGGGGTGTGGGAACTCCATCCGGAAATCTTTGCCCAAATCACTCAACTGTGGGGCATTCCAGACATGGATCTGATGGCCTCTCGTCAGAACTTCAAGGTTCCTTGCTACGGGTCCAGATCCAGGGATCCCAAGGCGACTCTAGTAGATGCACTAGTAGCACCTTGGACCTTCAACCTAGCTTATGTATTCCCGCCGTTTCCTCTCATCCCCAGGCTGGTAGCCAGGATCAATCAGGAGAGGGCGTAGGTGATCTTGATAGCTCCTGCGTAACCACGGAGGACTTGGTAGGCAGATCTGGTGAATATGTCATCGGCTCCACCATGGAAGCTACCTTTGAGACGAGACCTTCTTGTTCAAGGTCCGTTCGAACATCCGAATCTGGTCCTACTCCAGCTGACTGCTTGGAGATTGAACGCTTGATCTTGTCAAAGCGAGGGTTCTCAGATTCTGTTATTGATACTCTTGTTCAGGCCAGAAAGCCTGTAACTAGAAAAATTTACCACAAAATATGGTAAAAATATATCTGTTGGTGTGAATCTAAAGGATTCCCTTGGGACAAGGTAAAGATTCCTAGGATTCTATCCTTTCTTCAAGAAGGATTGGAGAAAGGATTATCTGCAAGTTCCTTGAAGGGACAGATTTCTGCCTTGTCTGTGTTACTTCACAAAGAGCTGGCAGCTGTGCCAGATGTTCAAGCCTTTGTTCAGGCTCTGGTTAGAATCAAGCCTGTTTACAAACCTTTGACTCCTCCTTGGAGTCTCAACTTAGTTCTTTCAGTTCTTCAGGGGGTTCCGTTTGAACCCTTACATTCCGTTGATATTAAGTTATTATCTTGGAAAGTTTTGTTTTTGGCTGCAATTTCTTCCGCTAGAAGAGTTTCAGAATTATCTGCTCTGCAGTGTTCTCCTCCTTATCTGGTGTTCCATGCAGATAAGGTGGTTTTACGTACTAAACCTGGTTTTCTTCCAAAAGTTGTTTCTAACAAAAACATTAACCAGGAGATAGTCGTGCCTTCTTTGTGTCCGAAACCAGTTTCGAAGAAGGAACGTTTGTTGCACAATTTGGATGTTGTTCGCGCTCTAAAATTCTATTTAGATGCTGCAAAGGATTTTAGACAAACATCTTCCTTGTTTGTTGTTTATTCTGGTAACAGGAGAGGTCAAAAAGCAACTTCTACCTCTCTCTCTTTTTGGATTAAAAGCATCATCAGATTGGCTTACGAGACTGCCGGACGGCAGCCTCCTGAAAGAATCACAGCTCATTCCACTAGGGCTGTGGCTTCCACATGGGCCTTCAAGAACGAGGCTTCTGTTGATCAGATATGTAGGGCAGCGACTTGGTCTTCACTGCACACTTTTACCAAATTTTACAAGTTTGATACTTTTGCTTCTTCTGAGGCTATTTTTTGGGAGAAAGGTTTTGCAAGCCGTGGTGCCTTCCATTTAGGTGACCTGATTTGCTCCCTCCCTTCATCCGTGTCCTAAAGCTTTGGTATTGGTTCCCACAAGTAAGGATGACGCCGTGGACCGGACACACCTATGTTGGAGAAAACAGAATTTATGTTTACCTGATAAATTACTTTCTCCAACGGTGTGTCCGGTCCACGGCCCGCCCTGGTTTTTTAATCAGGTATGATAATTTATTTTCTTTAACTACAGTCACCACGGTATCATATGGTTTCTCCTATGCAAATATTCCTCCTTAACGTCGGTCGAATGACTGGGGTAGGCGGAGCCTAGGAGGGATCATGTGACCAGCTTTGCTGGGCTCTTTGCCATTTCCTGTTGGGGAAGAGAATATCCCACAAGTAAGGATGACGCCGTGGACCGGACACACCGTTGGAGAAAGTAATTTATCAGGTAAACATAAATTCTGTTTTTGCTTTATATGTTGTTTTTTCTCTTACATATTGCAAGATGTCTCAATCTGATCCTGTTCAGAATCTACTACTGGAATCCTGCTGCCTGATATTGGTTCTACCAAAGCTAAGTGCATTTGTTGTAAACTTGTAGTAACTGTTCCTCCGGCTGCAGTTTGTAATAGCTGTCATGATAAACTGTTACATGCAGAGAATATTTCCATCAGTAGTGTTGTATTACCTGTTGCTGGTCCATCCTAATGTTCAGGATATTCCTGTCAATTTGAGAGAATTTATCTCTGATTCCATTCAGAAGGCTTTGTCTGCCATTTCGCCTTCTAATAAACGTAAAAGGTCTTTTAAAACTTCTCATACTGTTGATGAATTTTCAAATGACCGACAACATACTGATTTATCTATTTCTGATGAGGATCTGTCTGATTCAGAGGATCCTGCCTCAGATATTGACACTGACAAATCTTCGTATTTATTTAAAATGGAGTATATTCGTTCTTTATTGAAGGAAGTGTTGATTGCTTTAGATTTAGAGGAGTCTAGTTCTCTTGATACTAAAACCAGTAAACGTTTAAATTCGGTTTATAAACCTCATGTTGTTGTTACAGAGGTTTTTCCAGTTCCTGATGCTATTTCAGATATGATTTCAAAGGAATGGAATAGACTGGGTACTTCTTTTACTCCTTCTTCAAGGTTTAAAAAATTGTATCCTACTGATAGATTGGAGTTTTGGGAAAAGATCCCCAAAGCTGATGGGGCCATCTCTACTCTTGCTAAGCATACTACTATTCCTATGGAAGACAGTACTTCTTTTAAAGATCCTTTAGATAGGAAACTTGAATCCTATCTAAGGAAGGCTTATTTATGTTCAGGTCATCTACTTAGGCCTGCTATTTCTTTAGCTGATGTTGCAGCTGCTTCAACTTTTTGGTTGGAAACTTTAGCGCAACAAGTATCAGACCATAATATGTATAGCATTGTTAAGTTAATTCAACATGCTAATAATTTTGTTTGTGATGAGATTTTTGATATAATCAGAATTGATGTTAGCTATATGTCTAGCTATTTTAGCTAGAAGAGCTTTATGGCTTAAATCTTGGAATACTGATATGACTTCTAAATCGACGTTGCTATCTCTTTCTTTCCAAGGTAATAAATTATTTGGTTCTCAGTTGGATTCTATAATTTCAACTGTTACTGGGGGAAGGGGGCTTTTTTTTTACCTCAGGATAAAAAATCTAAGGGTAAATTTAAAGCTTCTAACCATTTTCGTTCCTTTCGACAGAATAAGGAACAGAAACCTAATCCTTCCCCTAAGGAATCTGTTTCCAATTGGAAGCCTTCCTCAGTCTGGAATAAATCCAAGCCATTTAAGAGAACCAGCCCCCAAGTCCGCATGAAGGTGCGGCCCTCATTCCAGCTCAGCTGGTAGGGGGCAGACTAAAAATTTTCAAGGATGTTTGGATAAATACAGTCCAAAATCATTGGATTCAGAACATTGTCTCTCAGGGGTACAGAATAGGTTTCAGAGTAAGACCGCCTGTGAGAAGTTTCTTTCTCTCATGCATTCCAGTGAACCCCGAGAAAGCACAGGCTTTCCTGAAGTGTGTTTCAGACCTGGAGTCTTCTGGGGTAATCGTGCCGGTTCCTTTTCAGGAACAGGGTCTGGGGTTTTATTCAAATCTGTTCATTGTCCCAAAGAAAGAAAATTCATTCTGACCAGTTCTGGATCTAAAAATGTTGAATCGTTATGTAAGAATACCAACATTCAAAATGGTGACTGTAAGGACTTTTCTTCCTTTTGTTCAGCAAGGGCATTATATGTCCATAATAGACTTACAGGATGCATATCTTCATATTCTGATTCATCGAGATCACTATCCATTCCTAAGATTCTCTTTTCTAGACAAGCATTACCAATTTGTTGCTCTTCCTTTTGGCCTAGCAACAGCTCCAAGGATCTTTTCAAAGGTTATTGCGGTGTTTCCTTATTCGGACAATATCTTTGTACTTGCTCATCCTTTACGTTCTGCAGAAGAAATGGTTGGAGGATCAATTTACCAAAAGGTTCTTTGATTCCTCAGACAAGGGTAACCTTTTTAGGTTTCCAGATAGATTCAGTATCCATGATTTTGTCTCTAACAGACAAAAGACGTTTGAAGTTGGTTGCAGCCTGTCAGAACCTTCAGTCTCAGTCATTCCCTTCAGTAGCTATGTGCATGGAGGTTTTAGGTCTCATGACTGCAGCATCGGACGCGATCCCCTTTGCTCGTTTTCACATGAGACCTCTTCAGCTTTGTATGCTGAACCAATGGTGCAGGGATTATACAAGGCTATCACAATTAATATCCTTAAATCCTAATGTTCGACTATCTCTGACTTGGTGGTTAGATCACCATCGTATAGTTCAAGGGGCCTCTTTTGTTCGTCCAACCTGGACCATGATCACAACAGATGTGAGTCTTTCAGGTTGGGGAGCTGTCTGGGGATCTCTGACAGCACAAGGGGTTTGGAAATCTCAAGAGGCGAGATTACCAATCAATATTTTGGAACTCCGTGCGATTTTCAGGGCTCTTCAGATTTGGCCACTCTTGAAGAGCGAACCGTTCATTTGTTTTCAGACAGACAATATCACAACTTTGGCATATGTCAATCATCAGGGTGGGACTCACAGTCCCCAAACTATGAAAGAAGTATCTCGGATACTTGCCTGGGCGGAATCCAGCTCCTGTCTAATTTCTGCGGTCCATATCCCAGGTATAGACAATTGGGAAGAGGATTATCTCAGTCGTCAGACTTTACATCCGGGAGAGCGGTCTCTTCACCCAGATGTGTTTTTTCATATTGTTCAGATGTGGGGGCTTCCAGAAATAGATCTGATGGCATCTCATCTAAACAAGAAACTTCCCAGGTACCTGTTCAGGTCCAGAGATCCTCAGGCGGAGGCAGTGGATGCATTGACACTTCCTTGGAGTTATCAACCTGTCTATATTTTTCCGCCTCTAGTTCTTCTCCCAAGAGTGATTTCCAAAATCATCATGAAACAATCGTTTGTGCTGCTGGTGGCCACATAGGTTTTGGTATGCGCATCTTGTTCGGATGTCCAGTTGCCAACCTTGGCCACTTCCGTTAAGACCAGACCTTCTATCTCAAGGTCCGTTTTTCCATCAGGATCTCAAATCATTAAATTTGAAGGTATGGAAATTGAACGCTTAGTGCTTAGTCATAGAGGTTTCTCTGACTCAGTAATTAAAACTATGTTGCAGGCTCGTAAATCTGTTTCTAGAAAGATTTATTATCGAGTTTGGAAGACTTACATTTCATGGTGTTCTACTCATAAATTCACTTGGCATTCTTTTAGAATTCCTAGAATTTTGCAGTTTCTTCAGGATGGTTTGGATAAGGGTTTGTCTGCAAGTTCTTTGAAAGGACAAATTTCTGCTCTTTCTGTCTTATTCCACAGAAAAATTGCTAAACTTAATGATATTCATTGTTTTGTACAGGCGTATCAAGCCTGTCATTAAATCAATCTCTCCTCTCTGGAGTCTTAATTTGGTTTTAAAGGCTTTACAGGCTCCTCCGTTTGAGCCTATGCATTCTTTGGACATTAAACTACTTTCTTGGAAAGTGTTGTTCCTTTTGGCCATCTCTTCTGCTAGAAGAGTTTCTGAATGATCTGCTCTTTCTTGTGAGTCTCCTTTTCTGATTTTTCATCAGGATAAGGCGGTTTTGCAGACTTCATTTAAATTCCTACCTAAAGTTGTGAATTCCAACAATATTAGTAGAGAAATTGTTGTCCCTTCCTTGTGTCCTAATCCTAAGAATTCTTTGGAAAGATCCTTACATTCTTTGGATGTGGTGAGAGCTTTGAAATATTATTATGTTGAAGCTACTAAAGATTTCAGGAAGACTTCTAGTCTATTTGTTATCTTTTCTGGTTCTAGGAAAGGTCAGAAGCTTCTGCTGTTTCCTTGGCTTCATGGTTAAAGCTTTTGATTCATCACGCTTATTTGGAGTCGGGTAAATCCCCGCCTCAGAGGATTACGGCTCATTCTACTAGGTCTGTTTCGACTTCCTGGGCTTTTAAGAATGAAGCTTCATTTGATCAGATTTGCAAAGCAGCAACTTGGTCTTCTTTGCATACATTTACTAAATTCTACCATTTTGATGTTTTTTCTTCTTCAGAAGTAGTTTTTGGTAGAAAAGTTCTTCAGGCAGCTGTTTCAGTTTGATTCTTCTGCTTATAATTTCAGTTTTTTTTTTTGTTTTTTTTTTATAAGATTAAAACTTATGATTTGGGTTGTGGATTAATTTTTTTTCAGCGGAATTGGCTGTCTTTATTTTTATCCCTCCCTCTCTAGTGACTCTTGAGTGGAGTTCCACATCTTGGGTATTTGCTATCCCATACGTCACTAGCTCATGGACTCTTGCCAATTACATGAAAGAAAACATAATTTATGTAAGAATTTACCTGATAAATTTATTTATTTCATATTGGCAAGAGTCCATGAGTCCCACCCTTTTTATGGTGGTTATGATTTTTTTGTATAAAGCACAATTATTCCAATTCCTTTGTTGATGCTTTTTTAACTCCTTTCTTTATCACCCCACTCCTTGGCTATTCGTTAAACTGAATTGTGGGTGTGGTGAGGGGTGTATTTATAGGCATTTTGAGGTTTGGGAAACTTTGCCCCTCCTGGTAGGATTGTATATCCCATACGTCACTAGCTCATGGACTCTTGCCAATATGAAAGAAATTAATTTATCAGGTAAATTCTTACATAAATTATGTTTTTTTTTTCCATAAGAAGACAGTGTTTTGTTTATCGTCTATAACAGGATTTGTAGCAGTTTTCATGCGATAAAATAAATAACTTCAGAGGTTTAAAATAACAGCAGAAGTTTGAAATCTCACTGTACGGAACAAGGTTTGTCCTCCCCAAATAACTGTAGTCGATGGCGACATGAGGTTATAGATATTGTAAATTCAAATAAAGTTTTGGGGGGATTTCTGTTTATTGTAAAAACAGGGAAACAATAAACAACACAGTACTGCAAAGAGTTAAATTCCGATCATGAAAAAGCCAATGCCAATAGAAATCACGTTTAGGAAAAATGAAATAACAAACAATGTGATTACTAAATGTGATTTCTTGATTTTTCGGTCTTGATTTTCTTACATTTCCTTCAGATCTTATTAGCCGTACCAGATATGACAGATATTTCTATTAAATACATGTAAATATGTACATTTATTTATCAGGCACTATCAATGGACTGTAAGATAATGATGAATATAGGTTTAATGAATCTAGACCATTTATTCATATACTTTTAAAATGGTGTTAGTGGCCATTTCAGAGTTTATTGCACATGCTCAAGATTTAATAGAATTATTTAGAATCATCGTAGATTACTCACACATGTTGAAAAAGGCCAGTTTTTATACTTTATCAAGTGCCTTTGGCTGTAGAATTGGATGTCCATATTTTCGTCAATATTTAGTAGTTAAAGGACAAGTAAATTTGCGAAATCAACCTATGCATAATAAAAAGACAATACAGTAGCACTTTGTCTGAACTTCAAAAGAGAAATAGATTTTATTCTGACAAATTTCAAAGTTCTGTCTATTTCCTCCACTCCTATATCATGTGACAGCCATCAGCCAATTACAAATGCATATACGGGTAGTCTGTGAATTCTTGCACATGCTCAGTAGGAGTTGGTGACTCAAAAAGTGTAAATATAAGTAGACCGTGCACATTTTGTTAACGGAAGTAAATTGGTAAGTTGTTTAAAATTGCATGCTGTATCTGAATCATGAGAGTTTAATTTTGCTTGAGTGTCCCTTTAACGTTTGACCTGGTGGATTGTGTTCGCCAAACTTAAAGGGACACTGAATCCAAATTTTTTTCTTTAATGAATCAGAGCATTCAATTTTTAAGCAACTTTCTAATTTACTCCTTTTATCAATTTTTTTTTTCATTCTCTTGCTATCTTAATTTGAAAAGCAAGAATGTAAGTTTAGAAGCCGGCCCATTTTTGGTTCACAACCTGGGTTGTGCTTGCTGATTGGTGGCTAAATACTGTCCAGGGTGCTGAACCAAAAATTGACTGGCTCCTTGGCTTAGATGCCTTCTTTTTCAAATAAAAGCAAACGAAGAAAAAATTGATAATCGGAGTAAAATAGAAAGTTGCTTAAAATTGCTTGCTGTATCTGAATCATGAAAGAAAACATTTGGGTTTAGTATGCCTCTAATTGTGTTTTTAATTTTTTCCCGATATCCAATCCAATCTTTTTTTCTAACATGAAAATGGTGTTAACGTTTTGGATTGTGATCACTCCAATGTCGAAAAAGATATATCTGGAGACCCTAAACATGATCAGCAAGATTGGAAATGACCTCCTAGTTCTCTGCAGCTGCCAAATGGAAACTTGCGCTGACATAGTCAGTAGCAGTATTTGCACAGCTGGTACAAACCACTGCTGATTGATTATTTCCAGTTTCTGCTCAGGACCAGCAGTTCTCTGCAGATCCTGAGCGGTACTTGAACCATGTGTTTAACAAATTTGCAGGGTTAAACACAGAGTTGCAGGGTCGGTAGTGCTACAAGGACATATTGTAACGAATTAGAGCACTTCATTTTTCCACTGTAGTAGCACTTTAATCACTGTTCTTTAAAGGGATAGTAAAGTAAATAGTTTAAAAAGAGAGATAACCCCTTTATTTACCATTCCCCAGTTTTGCATAACCAACACTGTTATAGAAATACACTTTTTACCTCTGTAATTACCTTGTATCTAAGCCTCTGCAGACTGCCTCCTTATCTCAGATCTTTTGACAGACTTGCATTTCAGGCAATTAGTGCTGACTCTTAAATAACTCCACATGCGTGAGTACAATGTTATTTATATGAAACACTTGAACGAATGCCCTCTAGCTGTGAATATTTATCAAATTCATTCAGATAAGAGGCGGCCTTCAAGGGTTTAGAAATTAGCATATGAGCCTCCTAGGTTTAGCTTTCAACTAGGAATACCAAGAGAACAAAGCTAATTTGATGATAAAAGTAAATTTAAAAGTTGTTTAAAATTACAAGCCTTATCTGAATCATGAAAGTTTAATATGGACTTTACTATCCCTTTTTAATATGCGTTATATAAAATTGCTTAGGTTAATGTCCCTTTTAATCCTGCAAAGCAAGGGTAAAATATTAAATATTTGTCTCCACAAGTTTAGTAGTATCTCAATCATAATATATCTGAACAGTATTTATTTTTTTTTGAGGGAAAAGGAATCTTAATCATTGAGATAAATGATAGCGAGTAAATATGTCTTTAACAATGTGAAATACAGAACTGGCCATACGGTCATCCCATGCTTGTTTGCAACACATGGTGTCAATGTCCTCTTTACTATTGCTGCTTACCAAAGATTATAGGGCTTGAGTGCTTTAGTTTAACTTATTCACTGCCGAACAGAGATGTCCAGCCTTAACATGCTGGTGTATTGCGTGATCCACTTTACAGGCAATAAGCAACGCTACAGCTACTTTCTAATATTTTTTTTTTTTATGATAAATTATTTTTCTTTATACAAAACTTAAACAGATAAAATCTAAATTAGAAATAAAAGTTTAGGGAGTCTGATCATTAACTAAACAAAAATATAAAGTGACATTAAACAAAAAAATAAAACAATTCCCCTTTAAAATCTTTAATTATGAGTATTAAAAAAAACAAAAAAGAATGCACTATCTGATTGTGTACGTCCCCAATGTAAAGAAGTGTAAAACTAACTTATATTTTAATATCCTTGCAGCTATATTTTACTTGAGGCCACACTTTTAGAAAGGGATGCTTATTATTGTATTTCTTTATACATCTTTTATATTTCCTATAGCTTATATTCATATTGTTACTACTGACTGCCCAGGACATACAGGATTATCAGGGCTCAGCAAACTTGGGCCCCCAGATGTTTTTAAACTACATTTCCCATGATGCTCAGACAGCCTAAAGAAGTGGGTCTCAGCATTGTGGGAAATGTAGTTCCAAAACATCTGGGGGCCCAATGTTGCTGACCCCTGCTTTAAACCATACTGGAGTCATTTGATGACTTTGTTGGCAGCATCCTATATTCCCTAGGGACGCCTATGGTGTTTCTTTTGCTGTATGTTTTTTTGTTGTGCTTGTTTTGAGTGTATAGAGAGTATATTGGGCATGAGATTAAATGGACATTAAACACTTTGGCATTGTAATATAAAATGATAAATCGTATATGTATAAAAAAGTCTGCAATATACTTTCATTATTTATTTTGTCCCCTTTCCTTGTAATTCCATTCTGAAATTGTAAGCTTTTCAGTTCCTGTTAGAAATGGAAGTGCAGAACACTGTTATATTCTACACAGCCATTGGCTGCTCATTCTAGTGATCTATTTAACTGTCCCTAATTGGCCACAGCAGAGAAGGTAATCTAAGTTACAACATGGCAGCTCCCATTGTTTTATAGACACTAAAACGTTACTTGTTTTGTCACTATTTAAACAACTAATAAAACTTTAAAAATGCATCTACATGTTATTGTCAGGCTAATCTTTTTCTTTAAATGCTTCATTCTATCTAGCATTTATTTAGTGTTTAATGTCCCTTTTTTATGTTGAATTGTTTTTATTGAAGTTTTACATATAACAAAAACAAGTAAAATCAAATAATATAAAATAAAATAAAATAAAATAAAATACATGTGTCAATCGTTTTTCTTCGTAATGTTCATCTTTTACAGTATATAACCTTAGCTGAAATAAAATCTATCCATAGTTTACAGATCAGTGAAAACAAGGTATTTATGTGCTCTATACCATCCTTGCGTTTGTCCTCATTGAGGGCCCCGGCTCTTGTTTTAAATTGTAGGGTCTGGGGCATGAGTATTATTCTGGGTGGTTTTTCTTTTTGACTTAATGTCCCTTTTTAATGCTTTTTTGAATATCTATTTTTTTATATATATTTGACATCTGTTTGGAGTGCTGAGAATTTTTTTATATTTCTATTTTGGTATATTTGCAATACCTCTCGTGCACCCTCAATTACTACTATTATGTTCAGATTATATTTAATAAAGATTTTTTTTTTTTTTAGTGGTGCTGTCACTCTATATGTTAACTATTTACTTTAGAAGTCATTTGCAAATCATCAGACATAATCAGGCTTATAAAGTCATCAGCAAAGATTACCTTACTGATTACTTCACAAGCATGAACAGCCAGTGAATGACTTTAGAGTCATCTCATTTAAATATTTTGGCCTGTGGGCAAACTTCAGGATGGCTTCTGATTACTAATTCTGGAGTCATTGATCACTTCAGAATGACTCCAGGAAGATCATCCTTTTTGACTAGAGTGTTGGGAAAATTGTAAAGCACACAGAAGAATTGCGTTCTATCAGCACTTAAAGGGATATTTAGGTCAAAATTTAAATGCACATAGATGAATTATATCTTTGAATAGAAACATTTTTTCAATATACATGTATCGGTAAAAATGCTTCTATTAAAAGCTACCACTGTTTTAGTGTTAACATTTTTCTCTACACGTGCATGTAAAGCATAACTAGATATTCTCAGTGCACCAGCATTTTAATTACTGCAGCTGCTCAGAGCGCTAGTGGGGCTTGTATCATGCCAGCAATTAACAAATTAACTCATTAACATATAATACAAGCACCATACGCTTTATGAGCAAGTGCTGTGTTTAAAATGCTGGTGCACCGTGCATACTTAAATACACTTTTGAAACAGCTATAACTTGTATTAGAAGCATTTTTGCATACTACAACAATGTTTCTATCCAAAACTGAACTGCATTCATTTAGATTCTAGTTTTGGCTGGAATGTCCCTTTAAGGGCACATGATAGCTAAATGCTCTATAACTGGAAAGTGATGAAGCATATCTGTAGAAAGCGGACTAGAAAAATCACATGCACATCTCTCTGAAAAAAGGAAGATATTTTACCTCACAATTTCCTTAAAAGCCACATCCCAATTGCAGAGGAAATGTAAGCATCCAATCAAGATGCTTTCCCAGGATTTAAAAGGGAGTATGCATCTGGCATGTGCAGGCACAGCCACTTTATTTCCTTCCTCAGTTTAAGGAAGTTTACTATGAAATCTCAAGAGATTATGGCGAAAACCCGCAACATCCCCGTAAATCAGTGTGAACTCGGCACTGATTGGCTGTTTTTCACAATACCAATGACAGTAGCTGAAGGGTAACTGAGCTCTTACTCTGGTGAGCTGAAGACCTTTTGAGGTAAAAATATCTTTCTTTTTTCGTTGAGGTGTTCATGTGATGATTTTAGTCGGCTCTATACAAATATGCTGCATCACTCGGAAGTTATTTAGTATATTAGTAACGTCCCTTTTTAAAGGTCTACGAGTAGATCGTTTATACTGTTTTTAAAATGAACCCTTTTTGACAGCCATTTTAAAGAACAATCTTGCTACCTGAGAGATGCATTAATAATCACTATTTTTTTTTTCTTACATAGACTGGAAGCAGATGAAGGCAAAGAAAAGTGAAGTTGTCCCATTAAAAGCTTACAAAGGCCTGGCGGAGGTAGCTGTGAATTGTTTATGTGAACTGATGGTATCGCTTTCCCACTTCAACTTCCACAACAATATCATTGTTTTGATTGTGCCTCTCGTTAATGATAAATCCAAACAGGTCAGTATTTTAGCATTATATCTTGCAAAATATGACTAAAGGGATACTGAACCCAATTTTTTTCTTTTACTATTTTTGTCGACATTTTTTCTACATTTAGCCACCAATCAGACAGGTGCTGAACCAAAGATGGGCCGGCTTGTCTGCTTACATTCCTTCTTTTTTTAGATAAAGATAGCAAGAGAACGAAGAAAAATTGATAATAGCAGTAAATTAGAAACTTGCTTAAAATTGCATGCTCTATTTGAATCATGAATGAAAACATTTGGGTTCAGTATCCCTTTTAAATAAAAAAAAAATAAAAAGTCTGGATACTCCAGATTCCTAATTCCAGGTACTATTTTTTTCCCATAATACACTAGCTATTTCAAATTGATTGGTTCTCTTTGGAGAAGACTGTTTCTATTATTTTGTGCCGTCATTTTAAAACGGAATATACATAAAATGTGATTGTAATTGTATTTGACCGCTGCTAGGGGGCAGCCAGGCTTTACACATGATTTCATGCAGGCCTGCTTTGCTTGTTAACAATCCTACAGTGCTTTTCAGATTAGTTTTTTCTCTAAATAAATTGATAAACCTCTTATACTAAACTGTGCCTGAAACATCAAATATATTTAATGTAATATATATTTTTTTTTATCCAGTCTTTGAATTTGAAACTGTCCACGTGCAAACTCTATAGCAGTCACTTTGCAAATTCAGATTTAAAGGGACGGTAAACATTTTGAGATTTGTATATAAAATGTTTGGTTATGCATAATGAGACAACTTTGCAATATATTTTAATTATTTATTTTGCCCTCTTTTCATGTAATTTCACTGTGGTCAAAACAGTATAGAGGGAGTACACCTATAGAAATGTGTTATAGCGCTCAAAAGCCTACAAAGTGACAGTTGTTCCTTCAAACTTCTGTCTTAGGCAAAGATAAAAAGTGAACAGGGTGAGGGGAGCTGGTGTGTGATAAATATCACATTAAATTCGAAGAATTATATAATTAGATGACAAACTAATTAGTCAATCAAATATGCAACTATTATATGTTAAATTAAAATACATTTATTTAAAATTATGCATAAAAAAAATTTGGTATAGAGCTCTAATACCATGTATATATTGTCGCATGATAGATAGTGTACAATACAAGTGTGAAACCCAAACTCATACTACAGACAGCTTTGGGGACCACCAACAAGTTAAGCTATTTAGAAGCTTCAAGCTGGCAATTTAGCCGCAAAACAACTCGACAGCGCTCAGACCAAGCTAGCGCAACGGACACACCTGGATAAATACAACAACCTGAAACACCAAAAGACCGCAATAAGGTACAGAGTTTTCAAGCGTTGCCAAGTATCCAAGATTTCTTACAGCAGTAAACCGGAATACGGACTAAAACGATATCCGTACAAGACACCACATCCGACTACAAGTCTTTTGGAGACTCCAGCAAACCCTTTCGAGAGTTACGAAAAGCTCCAACCACAAAGCAGGGTATACAGTCCCAAAGACCAACTAACATCTGTCCATCTAACCGGCATTCCAGCAAACCTCAAGGAGGTGTTTAGCCGCATCCTTTTAAAATACATTATATCCAGTTAACCTCATAGAGGTGTATATCTGCAACTTTTTAAAGAGACATTGTAACGATTCATAAACCTCTTGATACACACTAACAAAAGTCTTTATCACTGCAACGTAAAACACGCAAAAATTTGCCCTCCTTTATCTTTCCGTTTTTTTCAACTTAAAGGCTGAGCATTTTTAACCAATAACACTTATTGTTCACGGTACTTTGAAAAAGTTACCTAAAGCCCACAAAAAAGGGCCTAGTAACTCTGGACTTCTCCTCTAAACGTGAGTACCTGGGTTAGTCCCACATAATTCTAACAGAAGAAGCTAATATACCACTAAGTTCATCTTAGAGTTGTAAATACGGATGATTATATTAAGACTTTCAAAAACATAAGATACCGTATTGACACACGAGACTTTCTCAAATATCAACTGTCTCTATTATTCTTTGCAAATATATATTTTTTACATATTGTATGATAACATCCAGCAAATCCTGTACTTATATATTATTCCTGTATTTAAGAAAAATTGTTTTATTTATTGTATTGTACACTATCTATCATGCGACAATATATATGGTATTAGAGCTCTATACCAATGTTTTTTATGCATAATTTTAAATAAATGTATTTTAATTTAACATATAATAGTTGCATATTTGATTGACTAATTAGTTTGTCATCTAATTATATAATTCTTCGAATTTAATGTGATATTTATCACACACCAGCTCCCCTCACCCTGTTCACTTTTTATGTAATTTCACAGTGAAATTGAGCAATTTCTAATTCTCAGAATTTGAAATGCACCCTGCTGACTTCTCAAGTCTAACTCTGCTACATATCTTTCCCTTTATGGTCTTTATCAGATAACTGCAAAACAATACATTCTATACTAAATGTATGACAGTGACGAGCCTTGTTGTCTGTGGACTAAAGCCCAGATTGGCTCCTCTACATAACGCTAATGGCAGGTGCAGTTTGGCTGTTAAAACTAATTGCAGTAAAAGGATGTTAATTTGTTAAAATGTTAAGACTTGGCTGGTATGTTATTTTATAGCAGCACAACAGAAATATCTTACATGGTCTTTACTTTAGTACCCTTGACCTATAACGTTAGCAATTAAGTAAAACATTAAGATCATTTTAAGAAGTAATTTGTTTGAAAATAAAATAGTTTGATGCTATGGCATTTTATTTTAACACTAAAATGTCAGTTTAAATGTGGTGTAATTTAGAATATTCACTGTTTTATCTGTTTTATATTCGTATTGTTTTTTTTGTTTGTTTTTTTTCCACATTCCAAATGGCCAATGTAAAATTACAGACTTAATGGTGCCATCCTGATTCTGTGCCAATTTGTTTAAATCCATTGTATTTTCAAATGTCCAGGAAGGATATTCTAACAATCCCGATATCCGCATCACCTATAGATTGTAGTTGTACCACTGCATATTTGAAATGCTGAATGATTGCATATCTTATTTCTGTGATAATGCATTTTTGTTTTTACAAGATATGACGAGTCCACGGATTTCATCCTTACTTGTAGGATTTATCCTCCTGTTAACAGGAAGTGGCAAAGAGCACCACAGCAGAGCTGTATATATAGCTCCTCCCTTCCCTCCACCCCCAGTCATTCTCTTTGCCTATGTTAGTACTAGGAAGAGGTAAAGTGAGGTGTTAGCTTTATTTTCTTCAATCAAGAATTTTTTATTTTAAAATGGTGCCAGTGAGTACTATTTTTCTCAGGGAGACATTTTATTTCTGCCCTGATGTTGATGATCTTAGCAATCAGTATCTAAGGTCCTGCTGGTTCCCACAGAGTGGTTCAAGGTAGTGTACAGAAAATATCTTCAGTGTGGAGGACCGTGGCATGCTACAAGCAGCATTGAGGTATGTTTCAGTCTTTTGTTTCTGGGGAGACTTGTTAAATCAGAACAGGCTGACAATATTCCCTATCTGGGAAAGGGTAAGCAGTATACACTATAGCGAGGAACCTGTACCTGGAATTCCCCAATTTTGTAATTTTCTAATTATTTTATAGTGTATAGTATATCACTTTAAAAATGTTGAACCTTTATTTGTGGGCTGACGCTGGGAGATGCGGTTGTATGGTGACAAGTGTTTTTTTTTTTTACAAAGTGTACAGCATATCACCTTAAAGATGGTTGAGACCTTTATTTATGGGCTAATGCTGGGAGATGCGTTTTGTGTGGGGAAGGGTGCTTCACAAGGTGATGCGCTTCCGTGCTGTGTGTGTGTTTACACATGGTTTTTCTGTGCCGACATGTTGTTTTCTTTTCGTCTACCCATGCGGGTCCTGCTTAGGATGATATTACGCCCACGGTGGGCGGGGCCTAGTTTTGCGCGCTTCGTCGCGCAGTGTAGTTCTGGGTACGCAGCAAGGTCTTGAGGCTTTGGTGGGGCTTAGATCATTCTACTGCTTGAACATACGTAGAGGCTGAGGTCGTTCCTGCAGGGTGACTCAGGGGCAGTTAGGCGCCGCAGCAGAGCTGTGGCGAGGTGCAGAGGCTCGTTTTTGACTATATTTCATAGCCTTGAGTAAGGTTGTTTGGTCAAGATTGACTTAAAGCTGATATGTAATATTCCTTATCTGTGGGTGCAATATTATTTAGCCTTCAGGACTTATAAGGAGTGTTTTTGTTAACAGAAAACCATTATTTTGCCTTATAAAAATAAAGGAAAAAAATAAGTGTTACGCTTTATTATTTAAAGGCGCAGTACATTGTTTAAGATTTTATTAGATCTTGACTTCTGTGTGCAATTTTTGGTATTAACGACTATTATTGCTTTTGCTAGTCTGTTTAACATGTCTGACATTGAGGAAACTACTTGTTCTATGTGTCTAGAGGCCACTGTGGAACCTCCTATTACTTTGTGTCCCTCGTGTACTGAGAGGGCCTTACAATGTGAAGACCATATTTTATGTGCTAGAAGTGTGCCTAAGGATGATTCTCAGTCTGAGGAGAATCAGGATATGCCGCCAAATTCTCCCCAAGCGTCACAACTTTTAACGCCCACCCAAGCGACGCCTCAAAAGGATACGGACGCTATGTCCTTTAGATTTAAGCTTGAACACCTCCGCCTCTTACTTCGGGAGGTTTTAGCGACTCTGGATGACTGTGACTCTATTGTGGTACCACCAGAGAAATTGTGTAAAATGGACAAATACTTAGAGGTACCTACTTACACTGATATTTTTCCGGTTCCTAAGAGAATCTCAGAGATTATTAAGCGGGAATGGGACAGACCGGCTATCCCGTTCTCACCCTCTCCTAATTTCAAGAAAATGTATCCCATATCTGACATTTTTCGGGACTCTTGGCAAACAGTCCCTAAAGTGGAAGGAGCTATTTCTACCCTGGCTAAGCGTACAACTATTCCTATTGAGAACAGTTGTACTTTTAAAGACCCTATGGATAAGAAATTGGAGGGTCTTCTAAAGAAATTGTTTATTCATCAGTGTTTCCTTTTACAACCAATAGCCTACATTGTGCCAGTTACCACTGCGGCGGTCTTCTGGTTTTATGCTTTAGAAAAGTCTCTTAAGACTGAGAGGCTCTTAAGATGGCTAATTCTTTTATTACAGATGGCGCTTTTCAGATTGCCAAGTTGGCGGCTAAGAAAGACTGATTTGCTATTTTAGCGCGTAGAGCGTTATGGTTAAAATCTTGGTCTGCTGATGTGTCATCTAAGTCAAAGCTTTTGGCTATTCCTTTCAAAGAGAAAACCTTATTCGGGCCTGATTTGAAAGAGATCATTTCTGACATTATGGGAGGTAAGGGTCATTTCCTACCTCAGGATAGAACTGCTTAACTGAGGGGTAAACAAAATAATTTTTGCTCCTTTCGGAACTTTAGGGGAGTCTCCTCTTCTTCCTCTTCTTCTGCCAAGCAGGAAGGGAATTTTGCTCTGGCCAAGTCCGTCTGGAGACCCAACCAGGCTTTGAACAAGGGTAAACAACCCAAGAAGCCCGCTGCTGCTACCAAAACAGCATGAAGGGGCGGCCCCCGATCTGGGACCGATTCTAGTAGGGGGCAGACTTTCTCTCTTTGCCCAGGCTTGGGTGAGAGATGTTCAGGATCCTTGAACACTGAAAGTCGTGTCCCAAGGGTATCGGCTGGAATTCCAAGGTTCTCTCCCAAGGGGGAGGTTTCTTCTTTCACGATTGTCTGCAGACCAGACAAAAAGAGAGGCGTTCTTACGTTGTGTAAAAGACCTCTCAACTATGGGAGTAATTCGTCCGGTTCCAAGACTGGAACAGAGACAGGGGTTTTACTCAAATCTTTTTGTGGTCCCCAAAAAGGAGGGCACGTTCCGACTCATTTTAGATCTAAAGAGTCTAAACAAGTTTCTCAGAGTCCCATCTTTCAAAATGGAGACTATTTGAACAATTCTGCCATTGATCCATGAGGGTCAATATATGGCTACCGTGGACTTGAAGGATGCATACCTTCATATTCCTATCCACAAGGATCATCATCAGTTTCTAAGGTTTGTCTTCCTGCACAAACATTTTCAGTTCGTGGCTCTTCCCTTTGGGTTGGCCACAGCACCCAGGATCTTCACGAAGGTTTTAGGGTCCCTTCTGGCGGTTCTCAGGCCGCGGGGTATTGCAGTGGCGCCTTATCTGGACTACATTCTGATCCAGGCGTCGTCTTACCATTTGACAAAGTCTCACACAGACATGGTCCTGTCCTTTCTGAGGACTCACGGGTGGAAGGTGAATCTAGAAAAGAGTTCATTAATTCCACAGACCAAGGTTCCCTTCCTGGGAACTCTAATAGATTCCATATCCATGAAAATCTTCTTGACAGAGGTCAGAAAGTTAAAGATTCTGAATACATGCCGAGCCCTTCAGTCCAATCCTCGGCCATCAGTGGAGGTAATTGGATTGATGGTGGCGGCAATGGACATCATTCCGTTTGCTCGTTTTCATCTCAGACCACTACAGCTGAGCATGCTCAGACAGTGGAATGGAGATTATACAAATTTGTCTCCTCAGATAGATCTGGATTTCTTCTTTGCTGGTTGTCTCAGGATCATCTGTCCCAAGGGACGTGCTTCCGCAGACCCTCATGGGTGATGGTAACAACGGACGCCAGCCTTCTAGGTTGGGGTGCAGTCTGGAATTCCCTGAAGGCTCAGGCTGTGTGGACTCAGTCGGAGTCACTTCTTCCAATCAATATTCTCGAATTGAGAGCAATATTCAATGCGCTTCAGGCGTGGCCTCAGTTGGCTTCGGCCAAATTAATTCGCTTTCAGTCGGACAACATCACGACTGTGGCTTACATCAATCATCAAGGAGGAACAAGGAGTTCCTTAGCGATGACAGAAGTATCCAAGATAATTCGGTGGGTGGAGGCTCACTCTTGTTATCTGTCAGCAATCTACATCCCAGGAGTGGACAACTGGGAAATTTACTTTTTAAGCAGACAGACGTTTCATCCGGGGGAGTGGGAACTCCATCCGGAGGTCTTTGCCACTCTGATCCTCAGATGGGGCAGACCGGAGTTGGATCTGATGGCATCTCGTCAGAATGCCAAGCTTCCAAGATATGGATCCAGGTCAAGGGATCCTCAGGCCGAACTGATAGATCCCTTGGCAGTGCCTTGGTCGTTCAACCTAGCTTATGTGTTTCCACAGTTTGATCTCCTGCCTTGGGTGATTGCTCGGATCAAGCAGGAGAGGGCTTCAGTAATTCTAATCGCACCTGCTTGGTCTCGCAGGACTTGGTATACCGATCTAGTGGACATGTCCTCTCTGCCGCCGTCGAAGCTTCCATTGAGGCAGGACCTTCTCATTCAGGGACCCTTCCAACACCCAAATCTAGTTTCTCTGCAACTGACTGCTTGGCGATTGAACGCTTGATTTTATCTAAGCGGGGGTTCTCTGATTCGGTCATTGATACCTTGATTCAGGCACGTAAGCCTGTCACTAGAAAGATCTATCATAAGATATGGCGTAAATATATTTTTTGTTGTGAATCCAAGGGCTACTCATGGAGTAGAGTTAGGATTCCCAGAATTCTTACTTTTCTCCAAGAAGGATTGGAGAAAGGGTTATTAGCGAGTTCCTTAAAGGGACAAATCTCTGCTTTGTCAATTTTACTACACAAACGTTTGGCAGATGTTCCAGACGTTCAGTCTTTTTGTCAGGCTCTGACCAGAATCAAGCCTGTGTTTAGACCAATTGCTCCACCCTGGAGTTTGAATTTAGTTCTTAATGTTCTTCAAGGGGTTCCGTTTGAACCCATGCATTCCATAGATATTAAGTTATTATCTTGGAAAGTTTTGTTTTTGGTTGCTATTTCTTCTGCTCGTAGAGTTTCTGAGCTTTCAGTGTTAAAATGTGACTCGCCTTATCTTTCATTCTGATAAGGTGGTTTTACGTACCAAACTTGATTTCCTTCCTAAGGTTGTTTCTAATAAGAATATTAATCAGGAAATTGTTGTTCCTTCCTTATCTCCTAACCCTTCTTCGAAGAAGGAGCGTATGTTGCACAACTTGGACGTGGTCCGTGCCCTGAAGTTTTACTTGCAGGCGACTAAGGATTTCTGTCAATCATCTTCATTATTCATTGTTTTTTCTGAAAAGCGTAGGGGTCAGAAAGCTACGGCTACCTCTTTCTTTTTGGCTGAAGAGTATCATCCGTCTGGCATATGAGACTGCTGGACAGCAGCCTCCTGAAAGAATTACGGTTCATTCTACTAGGGCTGTGGCTTCCTCATGGGCATTTAAAAATGTATGCTTTTGTTGAACAGATTTGCAAGGCTGCAACTTGGTCGTCTCTTCAAACGTTTTCCAAATTTTACAAATTTGATACTTTTGCTTCTTCTGAGGCTGTTTTTGGGAGAATGGTTCTTCAAGCAGTGGTGCCTTCCGTTTAGGTTCCTGTCTTGTCCCTCCCTTTCATCCGTGTCCTGTAGCTTTGGTATTGTATCCCACAAGTAAGGATGAAATCCGTGGACTCGTCATATCTTGTAAAAGAAAAGGAAATTTATGCTTACCTGATAAATGTATTTCTTTTACGATATGACGAGTCCACGGCCCACCCTGTCATTCTAAGACAGGTATTTATTTATTTTTTTAAACTTCAGTCACCTCTGCACCTTTGGCTTTTCCTTTCTCTTCCTAACTTCGGTCGAATGACTGGAGCTGGAGGGAAGGGAGGAGCTATATATACAGCTCTGCTGTGGTGCTCTTTGCCACTTCCTGTTAACAGGAGGATAAATCCCACAAGTAAGGATG
The DNA here is from genome assembly GCF_027579735.1 of Bombina bombina. Classification (NCBI taxonomy): domain Eukaryota; kingdom Metazoa; phylum Chordata; class Amphibia; order Anura; family Bombinatoridae; genus Bombina; species Bombina bombina. Next base: position 107,634,427 of record NC_069507.1, read on the forward strand.
AAATCCGTGGACTTGTCATAACGTAAAAGAAATAAATTTATCAGGTAAGCATAAATTTCCTTTTTGCTCTCTGAGCAGTGTCTTAATTATAAGTACCCGTGGATGCCTTATCACATGTTTTTAATGTTATAATATAAAATGAATGTTTATATATGTGTGTGTTTGTGTATATATGTATGTATGTATATATGTGTGTATGTGTGTATATATATATAATTTTTGTTTCATGTAAATTTATAATTTATGTATGTATAAAGTGAATTTGGAGTTTCTAATATAAATAAAATAAAAAATAATTTTATATATATATATATATATATATTTATATATGTATGTGTGTGTGTGTGTATGTGTGTGTATATATATATATACCCCAAGGCAGAACATACAGTGATGTGAGATGTCATCGCAGAAAATGCAGCATGTCCGCAGAAAGAACAGGACACATGCAGGAACTGTTAGCGCTTGAACTTTGTAGTGCTGCTCCACATTAGACAGTTCTCTTCAAACAGACCTGTGCTCTGCTTGCAGTGTGTAGGTTTTCCTTAACACAGTGCATCCAGAGCAAAGTCCTGTTTGAAGTGAGCAGTCAAATATACAGTAGCGCTGCAAAGAAGCAGCACATTGCTTGTTGACTGGCTCTCAGAGATTGTTGACCAGCCCCCTAGCCTTTTCGAGTCTTCAAAGCTGTTTATTCTGAATGTAAGACGTTAGTATGAGCATTGCATCTTTTTTTATTACTACATTTCTATGTTAAACCAAGAGAAAATGAAACAGATTTATTTGAGACATTTTAAAGTTTCTTTTTTGTATGCAGCTAATTTGCAATGCAATTATATTATAAAGCATTAAAAATTGCTTTATTATTCAGCTAACCAACACATTGCAGCTGAACTGGTGCCTTAGTGAAACTGTCTAATTTAACATTTTATTTTATTTAAAAATGACCTGCAGAAAAATTTTCACTAAAAAATCTCATTGCAGAAAGTGAAGAAAAGTTCTGCCTCTGGGTATATATATATATATATATATATACACACACACACACATAAACACACACACACACATATACATACACAGAGAAAGTCCAGCACTCTCACAAGCTCTCAGCTAAGATTAAAAGCAAAAATGGAAGAGTTGGTTACCGCATCTGGCCTAATGGGACAAGCCCAGGTACCACATCAAGGTTTCTTCCAAAACCGGAGTCCCTAAACAGCCACACAATGCAAGCTCTCAATCCAACAAACTGGGAACAAGTGAAGGGTGCACAGACTTATGTAATCACCCTAGACATATACAAAACATGGAAGGGGACTGCACTCAGACCGGACTGGGTACACATCCCATGACCCTGATACATGCACAGCCCTGGGTGCACAAGAGCACTCTCGGGAAGCTGCACTGTCCCCAGAATCACTAACCCCATACGGGTCTTGGTGCAAGGCCCATAGGGAAAATTACAAAGCAAATTAATACAGCACACAGAGAAAGTCCAGCAGATTTTGGAAGAGACCTTGACGTGGTACCTGTGCTTGTCCCATTTGGCCAGATGGGGTAACTAACTCTTCCATGTTTGCTATTAATCTTAGCTGAGAGCTTGTAAGTGAGTGCTGGACTTTCTCTGTGTGTTGTATTAACTTGTTTTGTAATTTTCCCTATGGGCCTTGCACCCAGACCTGTCTGGGGTTAACTGCCTGTGACTCTGGGGACAGCACAGCTTTCTGAGAGTGCTATTGTACACCCAGGGCTGTGCATGTGTCAGGGTCATGGGATGTGTACCCAGTCCGGTGAGAGAGTGCAGTCCCCTTCCCTGTTTTATATATATATATATATATATATATATATATATATATATATATATATACACACACACACACATACAGAGATATCACGGTAGTTTACTATTCAGGGGTTAAATGTTACTAGTCCAAGGTTTATATATGTTTCTTTATAAAAAAAATTATATATATATATATATATACCTGTATATGTAAATAGGATTAGTTTTGTATCTTGCATGAAAATAATAACTTAAATCCTTGTACAGATTGCAAATATCTGCTGTGAATCTTTGAAGAAACTGTTACGACAAGATAAGGTTGGTTATGCCTCTCTGGCCGCTGTTAAGTTGATCTCGGGAATGGTGAAGAGCAGAAATTATGATGTCCGTCCAGAGGTAAAGCAGTAAATGTAAATCCCATTTCTCCAACATAGGTGTGTCCGGTCCACGGCGTCATCCTTACTTGTGGGATATTCTCTTCCCCAACAGGAAATGGCAAAGAGCCCAGCAAAGCTGGTCACATGATCCCTCCTAGGCTCCGCCTACCCCAGTCATTCTCTTTGCCGTTGTACAGGCAACATCTCCACGGAGATGGCTTAGAGTTTTTTAGTGTTTAACTGTAGTTTTTATTATTCAATCAAGAGTTTGTTATTTTAAAATAGTGCTGGTATGTACTATTTACTCTGAAACAGAAAAGAGATGAAGATTTCTGTTTGTATGAGGAAAATGATTTTAGCAACCGTTACTAAAATCCATGGCTGTTCCACACAGGACTGTTGAGAGGAATTAACTTCAGTTGGGGGAACAGTGAGCAGTCTTTTGCTGCTTGAGGTATGACACATTCTAACAAGACGATGTAATGCTGGAAGCTGTCATTTTCCCTATGGGATCCGGTAAGCCATTTTTATTCAGACAGTAAATAAGGGCTTCACAAGGGCTTATTAAGACTGTAGACATTTTCTGGGCTAAATCGATCATATTTACACATATTTAGCCTTGAGGAATCATTTAATCTGGGTATTTTGTAAAATAATATCGGCAGGCACTGTTTTAGACACTTTATTCTATAGGGGCTTTCCCTAATCATAGTCAGAGCCTCATTTTCGCGCCGGTATGGCGCACTTGTTTTTGAGAACAGCATGACATGCAGCTGCATGTGTGTGGAGCTCTGATACATAGAATAGTCTTTCTGAAGGCATCATTTGGTATCGTATTCCCCTTTGGGCTTGGTTGGGTCTCAGCAAAGCAGATTCCAGGGACTGTAAAGGGGTTAAATATAAAAACGGCTCCGGTTCCGTTATTTTAAGGGTTAAAGCTTCCAAATTTGGTGTGCAATACTTTTAAGGCTTTAAGACACTGTGGTGAAATTTTGGTGAATTTTGAACAATTCCTTCATACTTTTTCGCAATTGCAGTAATAAAGTGTGTTCAGTTTAAAATTTAAAGTGACAGTAACGGTTTTATTTTAAAACGTTTTTTGTGCTTTGTTATCAAGTTTATGCCTGTTTAACATGTCTGAACTACCAGATAGACTGTGTTCTGAATGTGGGGAAGCCAAGGTTCCTTCTCATTTAAATAGATGTGATTTATGTGACACAAAATTTAGTAAAAATGATGCCCAAGATGATTCCTCAAGTGAGGGGAGTAAGCATGGTACTGCATCATCCCCTCCTTCGTCTACACCAGTCTTGCCCATACAGGAGGCCCCTAGTACATCTAGCGCGCCAATACTCCTTACTATGCAACAATTAACGGCTGTAATGGATAATTCTATCAAAAACATTTTAGCCAATATGCCCACTTATCAGCGAAAGCGCGACTGCTCTGTTTTAGAAAATACTGAAGAGCATGAGGACGCTGATGATATTGTTTCTGAAGGGCCCCTACACCAGTCTGAGGGGGCCAGGGAGGTTTTGTCTGAGGGAGAAATTTCAGATTCAGGAAAAATTTCTCAACAAGCTGAACCTGATATGATTACTTTTAAATTTAAGTTGGAACATCTCCGCGCTCTGCTTAAGGAGGTGTTATCCAATTTGGATGATTGTGATTATCTGGTCATTCCAGAAACACTATGTAAAATGGACAAGTTCCTAGAGGCCCCGGGGCCCCCCGAAGCTTTTCCTATACCCAAGCGGGTGGCGTACATTGTTAATAAAGAATGGGACAGGCCCGGTATACCTTTCGTACCTCCCCCCATATTTAAAAAATTGTTTCCTATAGTCGACCCCAGAAAGGACTTATGGCAGACAGTCCCCAAGGTCGAGGGGGCGGTTTCTACTCTAAACAAGCGCACCACTATACCCATAGAAGATAGTTGTGCTTTCCAAGATCCTATGGATAAAAAATTAGGTTTGCTAAAAAAGATGTTTGTTCAGCAAGGTTACCTTCTACAACCAATTGCATGCATTGTCCCTGTCACTACAGCCGCGTGTTTCTGGTTCGATGAGCTAGAAAAGGCGATTATTAGTAATTCTTCTTCTTATGAGGAGATTATGGACAGAATTCGTGCTCTTAAATTGGCTAATTCTTTCACCCTAGACGCCACCTTGCAATTGGCTAGGTTAGCGGCGAAAAATTCTGGGTTTGCTATTGTGGCGCGCAGAGCGCTTTGGTTAAAATCTTGGTCAGCGGATGCGTCTTCCAAGAACAAATTGCTCGACATTCCTTTCAAGGGGAAAACACTCTTTGGCCCTGACTTGAAAGAGATTATCTCTGATATCACTGGGGGCAAGGGCCACGCCCTTCCTCAGGATAGGTCTTTCAAGGCCAAAAATAAACCTAATTTTCGTCCCTTTCGCAGAAACGGACCAGCCCCAAGTGCTACGTCCTCTAAGCAGGAGGGTAATACTTCTCAAGCCAATCCAGCCTGGAGACCAATGCAAGGCTGGAACAAAGGAAAGCAGGCCAAGAACCCTGCCACTGCTCCCAAGACAGCATGAGATGCGGGCCCCCGATCCGGGACCGGATTTGGTGGGGGGCAGACTCTCTCTCTTCACTCAGGCTTGGGCAAGAGATGTTCTGGATCCTTGGGCGCTAGAAATAGTCTCCCAAGGTTATCTTCTGGAAGTGATTCATCCTGTTCCATTAAAAGAACGAGGGATGGGGTTCTACTCCAATCTGTTCGTAGTTCCCAAAAAAGAGGGAACGTTCAGACCAATCTTAGATCTCAAGATCCTAAACAAGTTTCTCAAGGTTCCATCGTCCAAAATGGAAACCATTCGAACAATCCTTCCATCCAGGAAGGTCAATTCTTGACCACGGTGGATTTAAAGGATGCGTATCTACATATTCCTGTCCACAAGGAACATCATCGGTTCCTAAGGTTCGCATTCCTGGACAAGCATTACCAGTTCGTGGCGCTTCCTTTCGGATTAGCCACTGCTCCAAGGATTTTCACAAAGGTACTAGGGTCCCTTATGGCGGTGCTAAGACCAAGGGGCATTGCTGTAGTACCTTACTTGGACGACATTCTGATTCAAGCGTCGTCCCTTCCTCAAGCAAAGGCTCACACGGACATAGTCCTGGCCTTTCTCAGATCTCACGAATGGAAAGTGAACGTGGAAAAGAGTTCTCTATCTCCGTCGACAAGAGTTCCCTTCTTGGGAACAATAATAGACTCCTTAGAAATGAGGATTTTTCTGACAGAGACCAGAAAAACAAAACTTCTAAACTCTTGTCGGATACTTCATTCCGTTCCTCTTCCTTCCATAGCGCAGTGCATGGAAGTGATAGGTTTGATGGTAGCGGCAATGGACATAGTTCCTTTTGCGCGCATTCATCTGAGACCATTACAACTGTGTATGCTCAGTCAGTGGAATGGGGACTATACAGACTTGTCTCCGAAGATACAAGTAAATCAGAGGACCAGAGACTCACTCCGTTGGTGGCTGTCCATGGACAACCTGTCACAAGGGGTGACCTCCCGCAGACCAGAGTGGGTCATTGTCACGACCGACGCCAGTCTGATGGGCTGGGGCGCGGTCTGGGGATCCCTGAAAGCTCAGGGTCTTTGGTCTCGGGAAGAATCTCTTCTACCGATAAATATTCTGGAACTGAGAGCGATATTCAATGCTCTCAAGGCTTGGTCTCAGCTAGCGAGGGCCAAGTTCATACGGTTTCAATCAGACAACATGACGACTGTTGTGTACATCAACCATCAGGGGGGAACAAGGAGTTCCCTGGCGATGGAAGAAGTGACCAAAATCATTCAATGGGCGGAGACTCGCTCCTGCCACCTGTCTGCAATCCACATCCCAGGAGTGGAAAATTGGGAAGCGGATTTTCTGAGTCGTCAGACATTGCATCCGGGGGAGTGGGAACTCCATCCGGAAATCTTTGCCCAAATCACTCAACTGTGGGGCATTCCAGACATGGATCTGATAGCCTCTCGTCAGAACTTCAAGGTTCCTTGCTACGGGTCCAGATCCAGGGATCCCAAGGCGACTCTAGTAGATGCACTAGTAGCACCTTGGACCTTCAAACTAGCTTATGTATTCCCGCCGTTCCCTCTCATCCCCAGGCTGGTAGCCAGGATCAATCAGGAGAGGGCGTCGGTGATCTTGATAGCTCCTGCGTGGCCACGCAGGATTTGGTATGCAGATCTGGTGAATATGTCATCGGCTCCACCATGGAAGCTACCTTTGAGACGAGACCTTCTTGTTCAAGGTCCGTTCGAACATCCGAATCTGGTCCCACTCCAGCTGACTGCTTGGAGATTGAACGCTTGATCTTCTCAAAGCGAGGGTTCTCAGATTCTGTTATTGATACTCTTGTTCAGGCCAGAAAGCCTGTAACTAGAAAAATTTACCACAAAATTTGGAAAAAATATATCTGTTGGTGTGAATCTAAAGGATTCCCTTGGGACAAGGTTAAGATTCCTAAGATTCTATCCTTCCTTCGAGAAGGATTGGAAAACGGATTATCTGCAAGTTCCTTGATGGGACAGATTTCTGCCTTGTCTGTGTTACTTCACAAAAAGCTGGCAGCTGTGCCAGATGTTCAAGCCTTTGTTCAGGCTCTGGTTAGAATCAAGCCTGTTTACAAACCTTTGACTCCTCCTTGGAGTCTCAACTTAGTTCTTTCAGTTCTTCAGGGGGTTCCGTTTGAACCCTTACATTCCGTTGATATTAAGTTATTATCTTGGAAAGTTTTGTTTTTGGTTGCAATTTCTTCTGCTAGAAGAGTTTCAGAATTATCTGCTCTGCAGTGTTCTCCTCCTTATCTGGTGTTCCATGCAGATAAGGTGGTTTTACGTACTAAACCTGGTTTTCTTCCAAAAGTTGTTTCTAACAAAAACATTAACCAGGAGATAGTCGTGCCTTCTCTGTGTCCGAAACCAGTTTCGAAGAAGGAACGTTTGTTGCACAATTTGGATGTTGTTCGCGCTCTAAAATTCTATTTAGATGCTACAAAGGATTTTAGACAAACATCTTCCTTGTTTGTTGTTTATTCTGGTAAAAGGAGAGGTCAAAAAGCAACTTCTACCTCTCTCTCTTTTTGGATTAAAAGCATCATCAGATTGGCTTACGAGACTGCCGGACGGCAGCCTCCTGAAAGGATCACAGCTCCTTCCACTAGGGCTGTGGCTTCCACATGGGCCTTCAAGAACGAGGCTTCTGTTGATCAGATATGTAGGGCAGCGACTTGGTCTTCACTGCACACTTTTACCAAATTTTACAAGTTTGATACTTTTGCTTCTTCTGAGGCTATTTTTGGGAGAAAGGTTTTGCAAGCCGTGGTGCCTTCCATTTAGGTGACCTGATTTGCTCCCTCCCTTCATCCGTGTCCTAAAGCTTTGGTATTGGTTCCCACAAGTAAGGATGACGCCGTGGACCGGACACACCTATGTTGGAGAAAACAGAATTTATGTTTACCTGATAAATTACTTTCTCCAACGGTGTGTCCGGTCCACGGCCCGCCCTGGTTTTTTAATCAGGTCTGATAATTTATTTTCTTTAACTACAGTCACCACGGTATCATATGGTTTCTCCTATGCAAATATTCCTCCTTAACGTCGGTCGAATGACTGGGGTAGGCGGAGCCTAGGAGGGATCATGTGACCAGCTTTGCTGGGCTCTTTGCCATTTCCTGTTGGGGAAGAGAATATCCCACAAGTAAGGATGACGCCGTGGACCGGACACACCGTTGGAGAAAGTAATTTATCAGGTAAACATAAATTCTGTTTTTTAAAAAAATGTTTTGTTTTATACAGACTGTTTGAATTTCAAGTTTTACTTTATTCAAATATTTTTGAAGGAACATATCAGTCAGTAGTTATAAAATAGCATTTTTAGTGTTTTTTTTATGCTCTTTATGCCAGCTGCTGCATGATACTATATTATATGTTCCTGTAATGTATAATGGTTAAAGTAAAGTTAACTATATCTCACAATATACTAACACTTGTCCCCCAAATTGAATATGAGTTTCATTCATCACTTTTTGAAATTCTAATTATAAAGACAGTTATTAGCGTTTTTACTCACAATTTTTAGATCGTCAAATTCAACCTGTAATTTTTTCTTTTTTTTTTCTTCTATGGTCACGTTTTATTTTCAGCCTATTGAAATGCTGGCCGTTAGATGGCCGTCATCCGCCTCTCATATGATATGCGCATGCGTTCATAATTTGCGGTTGTTCAGTGCGATACAAGCGCGCTCCCACTTCACGCATGACTGTTTATATTTTAGTCAATTGCCGTGGCTTTACTCAGACGACACCAATCTAGACATCTGTAATCTAGGCTGCAACAACTATAACAAGCGCCTCAATTTTGTGCACATATAATTGCAAGTAAATTACGCTATTCACAAATGTATAAAATTGTGATTATAGATTTATCGAATATCTGCGTATTACAACATTATTCTGGTAATATAAATTTATTATAAATACGAAATACGTTTTAATTATTAAGCTGGATTGGACACACAGTATCAAAGAGTGGATTTACTGTTTAGTAAAATTACGGTGTTATTACATCTACTAAATAGTAGTCTAACTACTCGTAAACTAAACTATTCGCAATAGTAGTCTAACTACTCGTAAACTAAACTATTCGCAATAGTAGTCTAACTACTCGTAAACGTCGGAATGATCTAAAAAATGCAGCTTTTCTCTGTCTCGAACAATATAGTAATGAATGAATATGGATATTCATTGATTACTATGTTGCCGAGAAAAATGACGCCTGCACATTGGAAACCGGTTAGAATAATATCGCATGCGTATTGCTGAGAGTATTAGACTATATGCGCATGGGCAGTTCGTTGGATCCTCGTGAACGCGCATTGTTGACACGTATAGAGCGGGTGGGACCGTTCTATTTGTCATTGTCTCTAAAACAAGGAAATGGCTGTTGGGAGTAGTCAGGGACGAAACGGTAGGGAAAAATAAAAGTAATTTATTATATATTTATATAATCCTTTGGGGGGGGAAAGGTGGCGACTGAGTTATTTAGAATATGACTAACTCATTAGTGTGTACAGATTTCTAAAACTTTACCTTCACTTTGAAGGGATACTAAACCCAATTTATTTTCTTTTTTATGATTCAGATAGAGCGTGCAAATATAAGCAACTTTTGTAATTTACTTCAATTATCAAATTTTCTTTGTTCTTTTGCTATCTTTATTTGAAAAAGCAGGCTCCTAACCTTGCATTCTTTCTTTTCAAATAAAGATAGCAAGAGAACAAAGAAAAATTGATAATGGAGTAAATTAGAAAGTTGTTTAAAATTGCATGCTCTCTCTGATCCATGAAAGAAAAAAATTGGGTTTAGAATCTCTTTAAATGCAAGTGATATACTTTAGCTATAAATGAGGATCACAAACCCATTTGAACAATAGTATTATGCTAAACAAAATGTGTTTAACATTTTCAAATTATAGATAAAAGCCGAATGAAAAGACTTTGAAGTATCTAAGTAGGAATGCATTGTACTAGCTTTTTAGACTTAAGTCCAACTTAAACTCTCATGTTAAGCAATTTTAAGAGATCTTTTAGTTTTTTTTGTAATCAAATTTTACTAATTTTCTTACCATCTTTTGTGGAAGAGCATACACTTTTTTTTTTTTTTTTTTTTTTTTAAAACAATTTTTTATTGAGGTATTTAGTAACATAACAAACATAACTCTCAGTCATATGGTAGGATCACATATTCGGATGGAATTTACAAAAAGAAAAGAGAACATATCTGGGTAAAATATGCCATTATTCCATACAAATAAAAAAACGTATATTGAAATAAATATTTTTGTAGTCTAAAATAGACAGTGTGTACTACTAACCCGAATACGGAATCAGAGTGGATGTTTCTAGGTGTGAGAAGTGATACCTCATTCTTTTATATATGGTAACTTATGGATTGTAGATCTTGGTAAATAGTAGTTTAATATGATATAGGTGTCTATTTTTGAGAGACCCACTTTTGGGGAATAAAATCATAGGTGGTGGAAGGAATAAAGTAAATTCTTTCTTCCTCTCCTCCTTAAAGGGGGCAGTAAACCTAGCAAATGATGTTATATAATTCTGCAGATAGTGCAGAATTATATTGCAGCTTACCGCCATGTTTCTAAAGCAAAGTGTTATATATATATAGATATAGATATAGAGAGAGAGAGATTTTGTAACTAAAATAGAACGCCACTCCTGGCTCTACTGAGCGGGTCTGTTTTCTTCTCCTAAGCACATCGCGGGCACGCTGTCTAGTCACAGTGCGCGCTATTAAACTCAATGTAGCTTGCACCCGCTCTGGTCTGGTAGCGCAAGCGAGTTACATTGAGTTTAATAGCGCGATCGGGCCGGCTGTGATTAGACAGCATGCCCAGACGTGCTTAGGAGAAGAAAAAAGACCCGCTCAGTAGAGCCAGGAGCGGCGTTCTGTTTTCTTTGCAAAATATCAATATAACCCTTTGCTTTAGAAACATGGCGGTAAGCTAATGTTATATAAGTCTACACTATGTGCAGAATTATATAACATTATTTGCTAGGTTTACTGTCACTTTAATAAATACAGTATGTAGGCCTAGTCCGGAAACGTCTCCACCCAGGGTGTCCATGTCTCAAAGTAGAAGTCCACTTTGTCTAGAGCTCTATGGAGGTAGAGGTCCATCTGTCTAACGTATTGTATTGTGGTGAAGATTTGAGTAAAATGTGGGGGAATCTTTTTTTTCCATGATCTTGCTATTGCTAGCTTAGTTGCCATAAATAAGTAGATTGTTGGTGCTTTACCTGCCAGATTTAAATTTGGTATTTTCATATGAAGTACATACTTCCGGGGAATAAGGTAGGGTAAGGTGTAGTTGATTGGGAATTGTGTATAATTTCCGCCAGATAGGTTGAATTTTGGGGCAGAACCACCACACGTGGGTAGTAGTGCCTATATGTACACACTCTCGCCAACACATGGTAGAGTGTGCGCCTTAAATCTTGTGAAGCATGCTAGGGACCAAACGCCACCTTACCAGAATCTAGTAATAGAGTTTCCATAAGGTGGCACAGTGTAAAAGTTTTTTGGTGTCTAGGATCTGTCTGTACCAAGTATCAGTGTCAGCTGTGAAGCTCAGATCTAGTTCCCAAGGAGTATTGTGCTATTTTGTGATGACTATGGGATGAAGACCATAATGAAAGAGAGGGACTGTTTGACAGTGTGGACTTGAGACCACTTTCGTTCCCAACTTGTTAGAGGTCTAAGGTTATGTTTAGGGAACCCCCATGATTTCAGTAGAGAGCTAAGATGGTATGGCTCAAAATGAATATGAGGAGAAACTCAGAACTTTGTGCAAAATTGGGGATGAAATATCCAATTATCAAGTTTATAGAAGTCAGTAACGTGCGATTTGAAGGCTTCGCCAGATTTCTATATGGGAATCTGGGAGACAATAAAGGGTACTGGCTAGTGTGAGGGCTGGGGAAGGATGAGGAGCAACCTCAGGGTTGTGTCTCACTTGGGTTGTGTCTCACTTGGTCCCAAAACTGAAGGGCATCACGAATTATAGGATGAGCTTTACCTAAGTCTTTTCTGTGATGTAGGGGTATCCAAGGAAGGTCCGGGAGTCCTAGACCTGATGGTAGTAACAAAGTCTCTAAGTCATGCCAATTCAGGACCTGTTCTATTGTGCTTAGAAGGTGTGATAGTGGGGCAGCATTGTAGTATAATATTATGTTGGGTAAGGCTAGCCCCCCCCCCCCCCCCATGTGATAATGGTCTTTGTAAGGTTTGTCTGGAGGTTCTAGGTATTTTGTCCCTCCAAATGTAAGTGGTAATGAGGCTCTGCAGTTTATTAGGAATGGGCCTGGGAATGTTGAGTGGGATGCACCGAAAAAGATAAGTTTATTTTAGGTAAAATGGACATCTTAATAGCCGCTAGTCTCCCTGTCCATGATATTTCAGCATACACAATTTTATACATTGCCATTTACGCTTGCTATTAAAGGGATATGGAACTTGTAAAATGTATTTTATAGCATCATATAGTACATTAAATTATAAAGTATATTGTAATTTGTTATTATCAATTGCTTTCGAACCGAATGGAACACTGCCAGTCAGTTTGATCATACGCACATATCATAATCTTTAATCATGGCCGCCAGCCCATTCTCAGTATGAGCTGTACAGCTCTGCAATGTTACAATCTAGGTCCAGACGTCGCTATGATCAAGCAGGCTGGAAGAAGCAACCGTTTAGTGCATACTCAGACCATTCAGCTTTACTGCATTGGTCGATTTCGTGTTTTTGAACAAGCGCTTTCTTATACAAATGGCAATTACGTTTAAAAATGTTTAGTTTCTTTTAAAACCATTTGTATAATCATGTTTGGTAAACATTATGTAGGAAAAAATTAATTATAACAAAATTTATGAAAATGAATGAATTAAAAAGTATAAAAATTATAATAGTTTGCTATTTGACAACAAAATAAACTCTGAAACATATTCTTCAGCAGCGTGCGCTATTTAAATGATCTAACTATGTTGCTATGCTTTAAAAGAAACTTAACATTTTAAAGCCCGTCTAGGTAGGCTACTATGTTACTATCTAAAATAACGCTTTACTATTCCTGCTGCATGATATAGAAAAGGCAGAAGAGCCTTTTTGCAGCTTAATATAAGTTACAATTTTTATGTGCGAAGCGCTGAGATAATGGCAATGCTACATTTATTACGTAGACGTGTGTATTGCTATCATTTGTTTTAAAATGAATGCCAAATATGGTCGCGCCAGCAGCATTCGGCTCTTTTCGGAGCCAGATTTCTTCTTGTGAAAGTGCAAAAGACTAAGATCGGTGCAAATCCAGATCTTTGTGTTTTGCACTTTCACAAGAAGAGAAATCCTGCTTAGAAAAAAGCTGAATTCTGTTGGCAGCGGGCATATTCAAATTTGTTTTAAAATGAATGACATTGATGCACGTCTAGTATTAAAGGGACATTAAACACTTTGAGATCTTAATATAAAATGATAAATCGTATATATAAAGAAACTCTGCAATATACTTTATTTATTTTGTCCCCTTTAACTGTAATTCCATTCTGAAATTGTGAGCTTTTCAGTTCCTGTTAGAAATGGAAGAGCAGAACACTGTTATATTCCACACAGTCATTAGCTGCACACTCTAGTGACTATTTTAGAACTGTCCCTAATTGGCCACAACAGAGAATGTAACCTAAGTTACAACATGGCAACTCCCATTTTTTTATAGACCCTAAAAGTTTTAGACTTATTTTGTCTACATGTTATTCTCAGACAAATCTTTTCTTTGAATGCATCATTCTATGTAGCATTTATGTGTGGTTTAGTGTCCCTTTAAGAACTACATTCACCAGTAAAGACAAGGTAGGCTCGAATGTTTTCTTCGTATGGAAATTTACATTCTCTCTAATAGAATCTATCAGTAAGTTATCATTTTTTCTGTCTTACCATAGAAACCTTTTATGACAAATTCACTTCCAGCATTTGATAGTAATATATGTGTATACACAGAGAAAGTCCAGCACTTGCTTTCAAGCTCCTTATGGGCGTTGCACCCAGACTTTTCTGGGATTAACTGCCTGGGACTCTGGAGACAACACAGCTTCCTGAGAATGCTATTGAGCACCCAGGGCTGAGCATGTTGCAGGGTCATGGGCTCCTTCCGTGTTTTGTATATGTCTAAGGTGATTACATAAGCCTGTGCACCCTTCACTTGTTCCCAGTTTATTTGATTTGAGAGCTTTCATTTGTATGGCTGTATTAGGGACCCTGGTTTTGGGAGAGACCTTGACGTGGTACCTGGGCTTGTCCCATTTGGCCAAATGCGGTAACTGACTATTCATGTTTTGTTTTTAATCTTAGCTTAGAGCTTGTGAGCGAGTGCCGGACTTTCTGTGTGTGTTGTATTAATTTATTTTGTAATTTTTCCTATGGGCCTTGCACCCAGACTTGTCTGGGGTTAACTGTCTGGTACTCTGGAGACAGCACAGCTTCCTGAGAGTGCTATTTAGCACCCAGGGCTGAACATGTTGCAGGGTCATAGGATGTGTACCCAGTTACATAGATCTAATCCTTTTTTCCTGTATTTTTCAGGTGTTGCATGTGTTTCTTCATCTTCGAATTAAGGAAGTGGAATTAAAGAAAGATACAGAGGCTACTACTCGTAAACAAAATATTATGTCTTTTAAAGATAAAAGGAAAAATCTGTCAAGAATGCAAAGAAAGGTACGAATTTGTGTTACCTATGTTAAATTTTAAAATTAATGTACTCACAATCTCATATCTGTTTCTTTGTGATCAGTAATACAGACTGGTAGTTTATAGAAATGATTTATTTTTGCCAACCGTTTGGCAGCACACATGGATGTTAAAGGCATAGCCAATCATTTTCCAATCATACCTGAGCTGAAATGCTTATCGGAGGTTTATTTTATTTTCAAGATGTAATTATTAAAGTAGAGCCAAGATGATTAAAGGGCCATTATACACTTGATTTTTCTTTGCATAAATGTTTTGTAGATGATCCATTTATATAGCCCATACAGGTGTTTTTTTGTTTTTTTTTTGTTTGTATGTTTTTTAAATTTATAATTTTGCTAATTTTTAAATAACATTGTGCTGATTTTCATACTCCTAACCAAGCCCCAACGTTTTAGAAGTATACTGATGTCTACAGTCTCCAGCTTGCTCCTGTTTGTATAAAGGGTCTTTTCATATGCAGAGGAAGGGGGGTTGTCTATTTTTGCTACACAGCCACTTTCAGTGAGTGTTCCAGCTAACCTTTTCAACAGAGCTAAACTCAGAGCTTCTAAGTACGTTTTTAAACTGTTTCATTCTGGATTTTTAAAACCGTATCTGTGCATATTATTCTTTATATTAGTGTCTATTACATGCAGTTATGAGAATTGGTGTATACTGTCCCTTTAAGGAAAAGCATATCTTTTTTGCCTGGTTTTGTGGATGGTAAAAAGTGTGTGGCGCCATATTCAGTGTGTAGATCTTGTCATCCTTTATTGCACCACATGTACTGATGTATGTTGTAGATGTGTCACATTATTCCTGCCCATTTTTAAAAAAGTACCAGTAGGGTTTATAAAAAGTCGGTAATAGTTAACTTTGCAATTTACTTCCATTACCAAATTGTGCACAGTTTTTTTTTATTTGCACAGTTAAACACATAGTAGTGCAGGGTCAATAGTCTTTACCCCTTAACGACCACAAGCTGCAGTACCGCGATACTATGACCTCCCTTCCGGCAGCAGTCATCCTAAAATTGCGCTGGCTCCCTGCTGGTCATTAAGGGGTAAAATATACATGCTCTAAGGAATTAGAGTATGGAATTAGAGTATGGACTATTATGGCACTTTACTGACGTGCACTGCTGGTCCCGAGGGGAAACTGTCGCTGATACAACCAGCAGTGCTAATTGTACAACTCAGCTGTGTAACTAGCGTTGCTGATTAAATCAGCAGCAGTTTCCACTATGGACCAGCAGTGCTCTGCGGGTACCAAGCGGTACTTCTGCTGTGTGTTTTAACCACTTTGTGGGTGTTAAACACACAGTAGTGTAGTATCTATAGTCTTAAAATATACATGCTCCAACGAATTAGAGTACATACTTTTTTTCTTAACTATTATGGTCCTTTAATATGTCCTCAAATGGATTAAACACATAGGTTAAGACCTGTATGGGAACAGCAAGCATTGCAGATGCCGCACAGGAAACAACTGTTGAGCCAATCAAGAGCACCAGTCACAATCACTGCCAATAAACGCCTTATTTCTGCTTAGGAGCTTCCAGGCTTGTGTCTCCTGAACAGGACTTTGTTTAACCCTTTGCATGGGTTAAACATGCAGTTATCTAAGGGCTCCCTTTAATGAACTTTATCTTCTTTTATATGTACTTTTTCCTGTGTTCATTTAAAGGGACAGTCAAGTCCAAAATAAACTTTCATAATTCAGATAAAGAAAGTAATTTTAAACAACTTTCCAATATCACCTTTGCTTTGTTCTTTTGGTATTTCTTAGCCCTTGAAGACCGCCTCTTATCTGAATGCATTTTGACAGTTTTTCACCACTAGAGGGTGTTAGTTCATCTGTCTCATACAGATAACACTGTGCTCATACACGTGGAGTTACCTAGGAGTCACTGATTGGCTAAAAAGCAAGTCTATCAAAAGAACTGAAATAAGGGGGCAGTTTGCAGAGGCTTAGATACAAGGTAATCACAGAGGTAAAAAGTGTATTAATATAACCGTGTTGGTTATGCAAAACTAGGGAATGGGTAATAAAGGGATTAATCTATCTTTTAAAACAATGAAAATTCGGGTATAGACTGTCCCTTTAAGCCATGAAAACCAATTGTCTCTTATCGCATTCAACGCTGTGTTCTAACGATAACTTTATTTGCAGTGGAAGAAAACGGAAGAGAAACTAGAACGAGAACTTCTTGAAGCAGAAGCTTCTGAAAACAAGGAGAAGAAGTTGAAGCTGGTAATCATTTTTTGTATCATTTTAACTGCTTTTGAATGCCTAGAAATACTCCCAGTATATAGGAGCAGGCCGCTCTAGGAAAGGTGACAATTTCATTTTCTATGTTTTGATGGGGGTCTGTATATATTATCTGGTATTTCCATTATTAACAAATGTAACCCCTTAAAGGAATAGACTAGTCAAAATTAAGCTTTCATGATTCAGATAGAGCATGCAATTTTAAGCAACTTTTTAATATACTCCTATTATAATTATTTCTTTGTTCTCTTGATATCTTTATTTGAAAAAGCAAGAATGTAAGCTTAGGAGCCGGCCCATTTTTGTTTTAGCACCTGGGTAGCACTTGCTTATTGGTGTCTAAATGTAGCCACCAGTCAGCAAGCGCTACCCAGGTGCTGAACTAAAAATGAGCTGGCTTCTAAGCTTACATTATTGCTTTTTCAAATAAAGATACCAAGAGAACAAAGAAAATTTGATAATAGGAGTAAATTAAAAAGTTGCTTAAAATTGCATGTAAAAGGGGTTTATCACAAACAAGAAACTAATCTATTATACAATTAGCTCAGATCCATTCAATTTAAACACAGTATTTAGGCTCAATAAATGTGGTCTTGATATTGATATATAGTCCCACTTCCAAGATAACCTGGGAATCCTTACAAACGGCTTTAATGTTCTACTTACATTCGACACCCTCAATCCTATGAGGTAAGTGTCGGGCTCATCAATCGGTGGGTTCAGATTGCTTAAATAATCCGGACAGCTTTATTTGCAGTGTAAGTTTCCTCGGATGTAGACGCCGGGTTTCTTATGGGTTCCCCCGTGTAGATTCTCTCCCTGTGGTATTTCAAATATTCACGTAGGTAGGAGTGAAAGAAAAGACAGACATAGCGTAATTCTGTTTAACTGGGGTACTAATAAATTCAGTACACTGTTATACTCACAATGGAGACCTCAATCCATATATATATATGCTTCAGACTTGAGAAAGGAAGGAATTCTTCCGAAAGCTCGTCTACTTATAAATGTATAGTTCAATAAAAAAGTATTGCTCAATGCAATACTCTCTGGATTTAGTGCCTGACTCTTTATGAAGATTGGATATTTATTTCAAGAGTATCCTGGTCGTTGTTATGTAACGTAACTTGGGAGTGCTTGTTCCTGAATGGTTTTGTATACATTCATACATACATACACATATACCTATATATACACACACACCGTACAAGAGTTAGACTTGAGAAAGTAAGGAATTCTTTCAAAAGCTTGTCTATTTAAAAATGTATAGTTAGTCCAATTTTGTGTATGTGTGTGTGTGTATATGTGTGTGTATATATATATATATATATATATTTCTCTTGTTAAGTGTATCCAGTCTACAGATCATCCATTACTTGTGGGATATTCTCCTTCCCAACAGGAAGTTGCAAGAGGATCACCCACAGCAGAGCTGCTATATAGCTCCTCCCTCACTGCCATACCCAGTCATTCTCTTGCAACTCTCAACAAAGATGGAGGTAGTAAGAGGAGAGTGGTGTATTATAGTTCGTTTTTTTTCTTCAATCAAAAGTTTGTTATTTTTAAATGGTACCGGAGTGTACTATTTTATCTCAGGCAGCATTAGAAGAAGAATCTGCCTGCGTTTTATATGATCTTAGCAGAAGTAACTAAGATCCACTGCCGTTCTCACATATTCTGAGGAGTGAGGTAACTTCAGAGGGGGAATGGCGTGCAGGTTATCCTGCAATAAGGTATGTGCAGTTAACATATTTCTAGGGATGGAATTTGCTAGAAAATGCTGCTGATACCGGATTAATGTAAGTTAAGCCTAAATACAGTGATTTAATAGCGACTGGTATCAGGCTTATTACCAGAGATACATACTCTTATAAAAGTGCAATATAAAACGTTTGCTGGCATGTTTAATCGTTTTTATATATGCTTGGTGATAAAACTTATTGGGGCCTAGTTTTTTTCCACATGGCTGGCTTGATTTTTGCCTAGAAACAGTTTCCTGAGGCTTTCCACTGTTGTAATATGAGTGGGAGGGGCCTATTTTAGCGCTTTTCTGCGCAGCTAAAATTACAGACAGAGACATTCAGCTTCCCTTTGCATGATACAGGACATCTCTGAAGGGCTCAAAAGGCTTAAAAAGTCGTGTTTGAGGAGGGTAACAATCACAGTAGACCTGTGGCAGTTGTTGTGACTAGTTTTAAAAACGTTTTTTTCATTTGTTATTCTGTTTTTGGTATTAAGGGGTTAATCATCCATTTGCAAGTGGGTGCAGTGCTCTGCTAACTTGTTATATACACTGTAAAAATTTCGTTAGTGTAACTGCCTTTTTTCACTGTTATTTCAAATTTTGACAAAATTTGTTTTTCTTAAAGGCGCAGTAACGTTTTTTATATTGCTTGTTAACTTGGTTTAAAGTGTTTTCCAAGCTTGCTAGTCTCATTGCTAGTCTGTACAAACATGTCTGACACAGAGGAAACTACTTGTTCACTATGTTTAAAAGCTATGGTGGAGCCCCATAGGAGAATGTGTACTAAATGTATTGATTTCACCTTAAACAGTAAAGATCAGTCCCACAGAACCCTCTGGTGACAAAAGAATTGTCACCAGAGGGTTCTGTGGAGGGGGAAGTTATGCCGACTAACTCTCCCCACGTGTCGGACCCTTTGCCTCCCGCTCAAGGGACGCACGCTAATATGGCGCCAAGTACATCAGGGACGCCCATAGCGATTACTTTGCAGGACATGGCTGCGATCATGGATAATACCCTGTCAGCGGTATTAGCCGGATTGCCTGAATTAAGAGGCAAGCGCGATAGCTCTGGGTTTAGGCGAGATACAGAGCGCGTAGATGCTGTAAGAGCCATGTCTGATACTGCGTCACAATATGCAGAACCTGAGGACGGAGAGCTTCAGTCTGTGGGTGACATCTCTGACTCGGGGAAACCTGATTCAGAGATTTCTAATTTTAAATTTAAGCTTGAGAACCTCCGTGTATTGCTTGGGGAGGTGTTAGCTGCTCTGAATGACTGTGACACAATTGCAGTGCCAGAGAAATTGTGTAGACTGGATAAATACTATGCAGTGCCGGTGTGTACTGATGTTTTTCCAATACCTAAAAGGTTTACAGAAATTATTAGTAAGGAGTGGGATAGACCCGGTGTGCCGTTTTCCCCCCCTCCTATATTTAGAAAAATGTTTCCCATAGACGCCACTACACGGGACTTATGGCAGACGGTCCCTAAGGTGGAGGGAGCAGTTTCTATTTTAGCAAAGCGTACCACTATCCCGGTTGAGGACAGTTGTGCTTTTTCAGATCCAATGGATAAAAAAATTAGAGGGTTACCTTTAAGAAAATGTTTATTCAACAAGGTTTTATTTTACAGCCCCTTACATGCATTGCGCCTGTCACTGCTGCAGCGGCGTTCTGGTTTGAGGCCCTGGAAGAGGCCATCCATACAGCTCCATTGACTGAAATCATTAACAAGCTTAGAACACTTAAGATAGCTAACTCATTTGTTTCTGATGCCATTGTTCATTTGACTAAACTAACGGCTAAGAATTCCGGATTCTCCATCCAGGCGCGTAGGGCGCTATGGCTAAAATCCTGGTCAGCTGACGTGACTTCAAAGTCTAAATTACTCAACATTCCTTTCAAGGGGCAGACCTTATTCGGGCCTGGTTTGAAAGAAATTATTGCTGACATTACTGGAGGTAAGGGTCATACCCTTCCTCAGGACAGGGCCAAATCAAGGGCCAAACACTCTAATTTTCGTGCCTTTCGAAATTTCAAGGCAGGTGCAGCATCAACTTCCTCTGCTTCAAAACAAGAGGGAACTTTTGCTCAATCCAAGCAGGTCTGGAAATCTAACCAGTCCTGGAACAAGGGCAAGCAGGCCAGAAAGCCTGCTGCTGCCTCCAAGACAGCATGAAGGAACGGCCCCCTATCCGGCAACAGATCTAGTAGGGGGCAGACTTTCTCTCTTCGCCCAGGCATGGGCAAGAGATTTTCAGGATCCCTGGGCGTTGGAGATCATATCTCAGGGATATCTTCTGGACTTCAAAGCTTCTCCTCCACAAGGGAGATTTCACCTTTCAAGATTATCTGCAAACCAGATAAAGAAAGAGGCATTCCTACGCTGCGTGCAAGACCTCCTAGTAATGGGAGTGATCCATCCAGTTCTGCGGACGGAACAAGGACAGGGTTTTTATTCAAATCTGTTTGTGGTTCCCAAAAAAGAGGGAACCTTCAGACCAATTTTGGATCTAAAGATCTTAAACAAATTCCTCAGAGTTCCATCATTCAAGATGGAAACTATTCGAACCATCTAACCCATGATCCAAGAGGGTCAGTACATGACCACAGTTGACTTAAAGGATGCCTACCTTCACATTCCGATTCACAAGAATCATCATCGGTTCCTGAGGTTTGCCTTTCTAGACAGGCATTACCAATTTGTAGCTCTTCCCTTCGGGTTGGCTACAGCCCCAATAATTTTTACAAAGGTTCTGGGCTCACTTCTGGCGGTTCTAAGACCGCGAGGCATAGCGGTGGCTCCTTATCTAGACGACATCCTGATACAGGCGTCAAGCTTTCAAATTGCCAAGTCTCATACAGGGATAGTTCTGGCATTTCTGAGGTCGCATGGGTGGAAAGTGAACAAAGAAAAGAGTTCTCTATCTCCTCTCACAAGGGTTTCTTTCCTAGGGACTCTTATAGATTCTGTAGAAATGAAAATTTACCTGACGGAGTCCAGGTTATCAAAACTTCTAAATGCTTGCCGTGTTCTTCACTCCACTCCGCGCCCTGCGGTGGCTCAGTGCATGGAGGTAATCGGCTTAATGGTAGCGGCGATGGACATAGTGCCATTTGCTCGCCTGCATCTCAGACCGCTGCAATTATGCATGCTCAGTCAGTGGAATGGGGATTCTGGGAGGACACGGGAACCTCTAGCCTGCACTGACAGGAATACCAGGAGAAGGGCCAACACTACCTCGCATAAGTACGGGTGAAGCCCGAGACGTGACAGCTCAATTTATCTCACTCTATGATAATTGGTGACCGCCATGTGTCAAGTACATTAAGTGATTGTTGATATTCCTTATTATCCCCACTTCTCATTGACTTTATGAGGCTCTTACATTTATGTTCTGTATACACAGCGTGATACTGTTCATTTTCTATACATGATTTGTCCCCTCTACTAAATCTGGATCAGGAAACCAGAGATTCTCTTCTCTGGTGGTTATCTCGGGTCCACCTGTCCAAGGGTATGACCTTTCGCAGACCAGATTGGACAATTGTAACAACAGATGCCAGCCTTCTAGGTTGGGGTGCAATCTGGAATTCCCTGAAGGCTCAGGGATCATGGACTCAGGAGGAGAAACTCCTCCCAATAAATATTCTGGAGTTAAGAGCAATATTCAATGCTCTTCTAGCTTGGCCTCAGTTAGCAACCCTGAGGATCATCAGATTTCAGTCGGACAACATCACGACTGTGGCTTACATCAATCATCAAGGGGGGACCAGAAGCTCCCTAGCGATGTTAGAAGTATCCAAGATAATTCGCTGGGCGGAGACTCACTCCTGCCACCTATCAGCGATCCATATCCCAGGTGTAGAGAACTGGGAGGCGGATTTTCTAAGTTGTCAGACTTTTCATCCGGGGGAGTGGGAACTCCATCCGGAGGTGTTTGCTCAATTGGTTCATCATTGGGGCAAACCAGAACTGTATCTCATGGCGTCTCGCCAGAACGCCAAGCTTCCTTGTTACGGATCCAGGTCCAGGGACCCAGAGGCGGCACTGATAGATGCTCTAGCAGCGCCTTGGTTCTTCAACCTGGCTTATGTGTTTCCACCGTTTCCTCTGCTCCCTCGACTGATTGCCAAAATCAAACAGGAGAGAGCATCGGTGATCTTGATAGCGCCTGCGTGGCCACGCAGGACCTGGTATGCAGACCTAGTGGACATGTCATCCTTTCCACCATGGACTCTGCCTCTGAGACAAGACCTTCTAATACAAGGTCCTTTCAATCATCCGAATCTAATTTCTCTGAGACTGACTGCATGGAGATTGAACGCTTGATCCTATCAAAGCGTGGCTTCTCCGAGTCAGTCATTGATACCTTAATACAGGCACGAAAGCCTGTCACCAGGAAAATTTACCACAAGATATGGCGTAAATATCTTCATTGGTGTGAATCCAAGAATTACTCATGGAGTAGGGTTAGGATTCCTAGGATATTGTCCTTCCTCCAAGAGGGTTTGGACAAAGGATTATCAGCTAGTTCTTTAAGGGGACAGATTTCTGCTCTGTCTATTCTTTTACACAAGCGTCTGGCAGAAGTTCCAGACGTTCAGGCGTTTTGTCAGGCTTTAGTTAGAATTAAGCCTGTGTTTGAACCTGTTGCTCCTCCATGGAGCTTAAACTTGGTTCTTAAAGTTCTTCAAGGGGTTCCGTTTGAACCCCTTAATTCTATTGATATCAAACTTCTATCATGGAAAATTCTGTTTCTGATGGCTATTTCCTCGGCTCGGAGAGTCTCTGAGTTATCTGCCTTACATTGTGATTCTCCTTATCTGATCTTTCATTCAGATAAAGTAGTTCTGCGTACAAAACCTGGGTTTTTACCCAAGGTGGTTTCTAACAAGAATATCAATCAAGAGATTGTTGTTCCATCATTGTGTCCTAATCCTTCTTCAAAGAAGGAACGTCTTTTACATAATCTAGACGTAGTCCGTACCTTGAAGTTTTACTTACAAGCTACTAAAGTTTTTCGTCAAACATCTAACCTGTTTGTTGTTTACTCTGGACAGAGGAGAGGTCAAAAGGCCTCGGCAACCTCTCTTTTTGGCTTCGGAGTATAATCCGTTTAGCCTATGAGACTGCTGGACAGCAGCCCCCTGAAAGGATTACAGCTCATTCTACTAGAGCTGTGGCTTCCACCTGGGCCTTTTAAAAATGAGGCTTCTGTTTGAACAGATTTGCAAGGCTGCGACTTGGTCTTCGCTTCATACCTTTTCCAAATTTTCCAAATTTGATACTTTTGCTTCTTCGGAGGCTGTTTTTGGGAGACAGGTTCTACAGGCAGTGGTTCCTTCCGTTTAAGTTCCTGCCTTGTCCCTCCCATCATCCGTGTACTTTAGCTTTGGTATTGGTATCCCACAAGTAATGGATGATCCGTGGACTGTATACACTTAACAAGAGAAAACATAATTTATGCTTACCTGATAAATGTATTTCTCTTGTAGTGTATCCAGTCCACGGCCCGCCCTGTCCTTTTAAGGCAGGTCTAAATTTTAATTAAACTACAGTCACCACTGCACCCTATGGTTTCTCCTTTCTCGTCTTGTTTCGGTCGAATGACTGGATATGGCAGTGAGGGGAGGAGCTATATAGCAGCTCTGCTGTGGGTGATCCTCTTGCAACTTCCTGTTGGGAAGGAGAATATCCCACAAGTAATGTATGATCCGTGGACTGGATACACTACAAGAGAAATAAATTTATCAGGTAAGCATAAATTATGTTTTTATATATATATATATATATATATATATATATAAGTTCAATAAGGACTGCACTCTTAAGGGGCAATTTATCAAAGGCTAGGCGAACTGTCTATGTGCCCCAGCTCGCCTCCGGAAAAGCGCACATGTGCCCCTAAATTTATAAAAAAAAAATAGACATAACTGCGCGTTTTGTAAAAGGCGTGCTGGTGCGTATAATGATAAATTTCGCCTGTCGGAAAAAACATTTACTCCCTATTTATCATAGTACATTTCTTTTAAATATTTACCCACCATGTCTTGATTATTAAAAATGCGTTTTTTAGGTATCTATTTTGCGCATATTTGTGTCCTATTTTAAAATTTGTACAGTTAGGTACGGTACATAATTTAATTATGTGTTAATGGTATATTTTCTATTTTTGACGTATTTAAAAAATGTTTCCATGCTGTTTTTTCTATATCTATACATACATACTCTCATATATAGTACACAATTACTGTCAGAGATATATATATGTATGTATGTATGTGTGTATTTATGAATAAATAGAACATAATTCTGCTATGTGAAGAACATTGGAATGTGAACTATTTTCATGTTGGGTTAGCACGTGAGTAGGGTGTTTTTCCCCCTTCTTTTGCTCCATTGACTTCTATGGGGGAACAGGTTATCGCACACCCTATATAGGCACTTAACCTGGTGAAATTTACTGACCACCCAGCTAAAATTGAAGCCAATTCTAAGCTTTGTTGCACAATTTCTCATAGAATAAATTAATATTATTTGGATATCTTAAGAAACATTTAAACAGAAATGTTACAATTTTGCAAAATATTAATCTGTCCCCATCAGGTGTGCAGAAGGAAGCATATGTATAAGGATCACTATTTAGATAGAATGAGGTTTCGATAAGGACAGTATACAGTAAACTTTCACAGAATATTATACTGAGGTAGCCCACTACGTAAATTTAACCATGTACAGCGCTTGTTGCAAAGGGATTCTAAGGCTGTAACATCATGGGTCTCGCTGACAGCTGCAAGAGACTCGCATTCTGACAGCCCTGGTGGATACGCAGCAGACTGTACATCAGTTGTTGTTAAAGGGATGGTCTAGTAAATATTAAACTTTTATGATTCAGATAGAAAAAATAATGCATGTTTGGTTTAGCTGTATGGCCACAATAAAAATGTGATTTGCATTTAATACAATGCACTTAGTAAGAGTTAAAGAGCTTTGTATTTGAAAAACATTTCACAAAACAATTTAATCTCCCTTGGCAAATGATAATGAGCATAATCATCAACTTAATAGAAGTGAACCACATTGAGGGCTAGATAACGAGTGGAGCACAAACAGTTACACGCAAGTGAAAAGGGGTTTATCGCTGGTGTTTGGCTTGTATTACAAGTTGAAAGTAAACGCGATCGCTTGAGCACGTTTGAAGTTAACGCGCATCGGGTTAGCGCAACCTGAGAGCACTGGTTAACTGTTTCGCAAAACAAAAAAGTTGCACAAAATACATTTAAAAAATGCATTGCAAAGTACAGTTAAACTCGTGGGTATATGTATGTATGTGTGTGTATATATGTATGTGTGTGTGTGTGTATATGTATATATATATATATATATATATATATATATATATATATATATATATATATATATATATATATATATATATATATATATATATATATATATATATATATATATATATATATACACTGCTCAAAAAAATAAAGGGAACACTTAAACAACACAATGTAACTCCAAGTCAATCACACTTCTGTGAAATCAAACTGTCCACTTAGGAAGCAACACTGAGTGACAATCAATGTCACATGCTGTTGTGCAAATGGGATAGACAACAGGTGGAAATTATAGGCAATTAGCAAGACACCCCCAATAAAGGAGTGGTTCTGCAGGTGGTGACCACAGACCACTTCTCAGTTCCTATGCTTTCTGGCTGATGTTTTGGTCACTTATGAATGCTGGCTGTGCTTTCACTCTAGTGGTAGCATGAGACGGAGTCTACAACCCACCCAAGTGGCTCAGGTAGTGCAGCTCATCCAGGATGGCACATCAGTGCGAGCTGTGGCAAGAAGGATTGCTGTGTCTGTCAGTGTAGTGTCCAGAGCATGGAGGCGCTACCAGGAGACAGGCCAGTACATCAGGAGACGTGGAGGAGGCCATAGGAGGGCAACAACCCAGCAGCAGGACCGCTACCTCCGCCTTTGTGCAAGGAGGAACAGAATGAGCACTGCCAGAGTCCTACAAAATGACCTCAAGCAGGCCACAAATGTGCATGTGTCTGCTCAAACGGTCAGAAACAGACTCCATGAGGGGGGTATGAGGGCCCGACGTCCACAGGTGGGGGTTGTGCTTACAGTCCAACACCGTGCAGGACGTTTGACATTTGCCAGAGAACACCAAGAATGGCAAATTCGCCACTGGCGCCCTGTGCTCTTCACAGATGAAAGCAGGGGCACACTGAGCACATTTGACAGACGTGACAGTCTGGAGATGCCGTGGAAAACGTTCTGCTGCCTGCAACATCCTCCAGCATGGCCGGTTTGGCAGTGGGTCAGTAATGGTGTGGGGTGGCATTTCTTTGAGGGGCCGAACAGCCCTCCATGTGCTCGCCAGAGGTAGCCTGACTGCCATTAGGTATCGAGATGAGATCCTCAGACCCCTTGTGAGACCATATGCTGGTGCAGTTGGCCCTGGGTTCCTCCTAATGCAAGACAATGCTAGACCTCATGTGGCTGGAGTGTGTCAGCAGTTCCTGCAAGAC
>NC_069507.1:107666488-107693988 GCF_027579735.1 Bombina bombina
CACAGTTATAATATTACACATTTTACCTCTGTAATTATGTTGTATTTAAACCTCTGCAAAATGCCCCCTTATTTCAGTTCTTTTGATAGACTTGCATTTTAGCCAATCAGTGCTCACTCCTCAGTAAATTCACGTGCATGAACTCAATGTTATCTATATGAAACAAATGAACTAACGCCCTCTAGTGGTGAAAAACTGTCAAAATGCATTTAGATTAGAGGTGGCCTTCAAGGTCTAAGAAATTAGCATATGAACCTCCTAGGTTTAGCTTTCAACTAAGAATACCAAGAGAAAAAAGCAAAATTTTTGATAAAAGTACATTGGCAAGTTGTTTAAAATGACACGCCCTATCTGAATCATGAAAGTTTATTTTGGACTTGACTGTCCCTTTAAACGACATAACCTTTTTTTTTTTCATGATACAGGTTGAGCATACAATTTTAAACCACTTTCAATTTTAATTCTGTTATCAATTTCAATTTGTTCTTGTGGTATCCTTTGAAGGAGCAGCAATATACTACTGGGAGCTAGCTGAATTCATCAAGTAAGACCATGACAAGGCATAAATGTACAGCCACCAATCAGCAGCTAGCTCCCAGTAGTGCTTTGCTGCTCCTGAGCTTACCTAGGTATTATTTTCAACAAAGGATAGCAAGAAAACAAAGCAAATTAGATAACCAAAGTAAATTGGAAAGTTTTATGTGAAACTTGAAAGAACAATTTTGGCTTTCATATCCCTTTTAATGATTCAGATACAGCATACAATTTTAAACAACTTTTTAATTTAAATCTATTATAATATTTGCTTAATTTTCTTGGTATCCTTTGTTGAAGGGGCAACAATGCATTACTAGGAGCTAACTAAGCAAATCGGGTGAGCCAATGACCAGTGGCATAAGTGTACAGCCACAAATTAGCAGCTCGCTCCCAGTAGTGCATTGCTGCTTCAAAACCTAACTTGGTACTTTTTCCAACAAAGGATACCAAGAGAATAAAGCAAATTTGATACAGTAATAGGAATAAATTGGAAAATTGTTTAAAATCATGTGCTCTATCTGAATCATGAAAGTTTAATTTTGACTTGACTGCCCCTTTTAATGCTCCACTTTTAAAATGCATTTAGTTTTTAATGTCCCTTTAAAGGATTACTTTCTGTTATAATTTTTAAGCTAAACAACTAACATATTAAAGTTAATAAACATTAATTAAAACCTACTGACCTATATTTTCTCCAAAACGAAGTTACATAACATTCTAAAAGTTATATCTTTTATTCCCCGATGATGTCACGTTATCCTGCCCACTATTTTCAGCACTGCGTGTTCAAAATACTTAAACCAAGGAAATTGTGTTTAAAGCGCCATTTTGAAACCTAGGTATTGTAAACGGATTGGTACAGAGCAAAGGATACCCACGGAGTGGGTTTGGAAAACAATTAAATTTGCAGACAAGATTTCTGATATACGGTAGAGATATGTTAATGAAATGCTATTGATAAAAAGTGTATTTGGGGTAGTTAGTTAGTAACAGGCATAGAAAATATTTACTTACAGTGTTCCTTTAAGTTCAAACAAACATTCTTTGTTAAAGGGACAGTCTACACCAGAATTTTTATTGTTTTAAAAGATAGATAATCCCTTTATTACCCATTTCCGCATAACCAACACAGTTATATTAATATACTTTTAACCTCTGTGATTATTTTGTATGCAAGCCTCTGCAAACTGCCCCTTTTTTCAGTTTTTTTGACAGGCTTGCAGTCTAGCCAATCAGTGCCTGCTCCCAGATAACTTCTTGTGCACGATCACAGTGTTATCTATATGAAATACGTGAACTAACACCCTCTAGTGGTGAAAAACTGTTAAAAATGCAATCTGAAAGAGGTGGGCTTCAAGGTCTAAGAAATTAGCATATGAACCTCCTAGGTTAAGCTTTCAACTAAGAATACCAAGAGAACAAAGCAAAATTGGTGATAAAAGTAAATTGGAAACTTGTTTAAAATTACATGCTCTATATGAATCATGAAAGTTTATTTTGGCCTAGACTGCAAGTCTGTCAAAAGAACTGAAAAAAGGGGCAGTTTGCAGAGGCTTAGATACAAGATAATCACAGAGGTTAAAAGTATATTATTATAAATGTGTTAGTTATGCAAAACTGGGAAATGGGTAATAAAGGGATTATCTATCTTTTAAAACAATAAAAATTCTGGTGTAGACTGTCCCTTTAAGCCTCTTCTGACAGCTCTCTGATCACATGACTTTTTATTTATTACCTATTGACTTACATTTAGTGCTGTGTTGTGCTAACTCTTAACTCCACGGGCGTGAGCACAATGTTATCTAGGCTGTGTATATCCACTGATGGATTTTTAGACAAAGCTACAGCAATAACCACTGTACTATATTCATGGCCTAGACATAAACCTCACAGTATTCTTTGCTTTTTAATAGAAATATAACTGTTGGTGTGAAATGACCTAAATTTGCAGTTTGTTCTGTGTATTCGTGTAGGGGACAGGACTAGTGTCCTTATCTGCTGGTGGTTGCTTCTCTGTGCAGCAGCATATGGGTGCACGCACACTGTAGGAGAGTTGTGGGCATGTTGCTTGTTTGGGGCTTTGGCCCTTTGTTTAGGCTTGTGTTGGTCTAGTTTCAGAGCTTTCTCCTTCGTTGAGAAGATCTAGTGGGTGACTCCATCTTGTCATGACATCACAGGTTGTGATGTCACAAGGTTACTGTGCACCCATTCAAGCTCCAGGGCTTCTCATCTTCATGTATACCAGTAAAGGGCTGCATTTCTCCAACATAGGTGTGTCCGGTCCACGGCGTCATCCTTACTTGTGGGATATTCTCTTCCCCAACAGGAAATGGCAAAGAGCCCAGCAAAGCTGGTCATATGATCCCTCCTAGGCTCCGCCTACCCCAGTCATTCTCTTTGCCGTTGCACAGGCAACATCTCCACGGAGATGGCTAAGAGTTTTTTGGTGTTTAAATGTAGTTTTTATTCTTCAATCAAGTGTTTGTTATTTTAAAATAGTGCTGGTATGTACTATTTACTCTGAAACAGAAAAGAGAAGAAGATTTCTGTTTGTGAGAGGAAGATGATTTTAGCAAACGTTACTAAAATCGATTGCTGTTTCCACACAGGACTGTTGAGATGAAGTAACTTCAGTTGGGGGAAGCAGTTGGCAGACTTTTCTGCCTGAGGTATGATGGCCACATTTCTAACACGACTTGGTAATGCTGGAAGGCTGTCATTTTCCCTATGGGGACCGGTAAGCCATTTTCTTAGATTAAGTATGAGAATAAAGGCTTTATAAGGGCTTAAAAAACTGGTAGACATTTTTCTGGGCTAAAACGATTACTTGCTAAGCATATTTGACAGATTATAACGCTTTATAATTATTATAATCTTGGGGATTGTTGTTAAAAAAACGGCAGGCACTGTATGGACACCTTTTTCAGATGGGGGCCTTCTCTAGTCATAGGCAGAGCCTCATTTTCGCGCCACTAATGCGCAGTTGTTTTTGGAAGGCAAGGCATGCAGATGCATGTGTGAGGAGCTAAGATCCACTGAAAAAGCTTATAGAAGGCGTCATTTGGTATCGTATTCCCCTCTGGGCTTGGTTGGGTCTCAGCAAAGCAGATTCCTGGGACTGTATAGGGGTTAAATGTAAAAACGGCTCCGGTTCCGTTATTTTAAGGGTTAAAGCTTTCAAATTTGGTGTGCAATACTTTTAAGGCTTTAAGACACTGTGGTGAAATTTTGGTGAATTTTGAACAATTGCTTCATACTTTTTCGCATATTCAGTAATAAAGTGTGTTCTGTTTAAAATTTAAAGTGACAGTAACGGTTTTATTTTAAAACGTTTTTTGTGCTTTGTTGACAAGTTTAAGCCTGTTTACCATGTCTGAACCATCAGATAAACGATGTTCTATATGTATGAAAGCCAATGTGTCTCCCCATTTAAATATATGTGATAATTGTGACATGGTGTCCAAACAAAGTAGGGACAATGATGCCACAGATAATAATAGTGCCCAAGATGATTCTTCAGATGAGGGGAGTAAGCATGGTACTGCATCACCCCCTTCTGTGTCTACACCAGTTTTGCCCACACAAGAGGCCCCTAGTACATCTAGTGCGCCAATACTTATTACTATGCAACAATTAACGGCTGTTATGGATAATTCTATTGCAAATATTTTATCTAAAATGCCTACTTATCAAAGAAAGCGCGATTGCTCTGTTTTAAATACTGAAGAGCAAGAGGACGCTGATAATAACGCTTCTGACATACCCTCACACCAATCTGAAGGGGCCAGGAGGGAGGTTTTGTCTGAGGGAGAAATTTCAGATTCAGGGAAAATTTCTCAACAAGCTGAACCTGATGTTGTAACATTTAAATTTAAATTAGAACATCTCCGCGCACTGCTTAAGGAGGTATTATCTACTCTGGATGATTGTGACAATTTGGTCATTCCAGAGAAATTATGTAAGATGGATAAGTTCCTAGAGGTTCCGGTGCCCCCCGATGTTTTTCCTATACCCAAGCGGGTGGCGGATATAGTAAACAAGGAATGGGAAAGGCCCGGCATACCTTTTGTGCCTCCCCCTATATTTAAGAAATTATTTCCTATAGTCGACCCCAGAAAGGACTTATGGCAGACAGTCCCTAAGGTCGAGGGGGCGGTCTCTACTCTAAACAAACGCACTACTATTCCCATAGAAGATAGTTGTGCTTTTAAAGATCCTATGGATAAAAAATTAGAGGGTTTGCTTAAAAAAATGTTTGTTCAGCAAGGTTACCTTCTTCAACCAATTTCATGCATTGTTCCTGTCACTACGGCAGCGTGTTTCTGGTTCGAAGAACTAGAAAAGTCGCTCAATAAAGAATCTTCGTATGAGGAGATTATGGGCAGAGTTCATGCACTTAAATTGGCTAACTCTTTTATTCTAGATGCCGCTTTGCAATTAGCGAGATTAGCGGCGAAAAATTCAGGGTTTGCTATTGTGGCGCGCAGAGCGCTCTGGCTGAAGTCTTGGTCAGCGGATGTGTCTTCCAAGACAAAATTACTTAACATCCCTTTCAAGGGCAAAACACTGTTTGGGCCTGATTTGAAAGAGATTATTTCAGACATCACCGGAGGAAAGGGCCACGCCCTTCCTCAGGATAGGTCTCTTAAGGCTAGAAATAAGCCTAATTTTCGTCCCTTTCGCAGAAACGGACCAGCCTCTACTTCTACATCCTCTAAGCAAGAGGGTAATACTTCTCAACCCAAACCAGCCTGGAGACCGATGCAAGGCTGGAACAAGGGTAAGCAGGCCAAGAAGCCTGCCACTGCTACCAAAACAGCATGAAGGGATGGCCCCCGATCCGGGACCGGATCTGGTGGGGGGCAGACTTTCTCTCTTTGCTCAGGCCTGGGCAAGAGATGTTCAGGATCCTTGGGCACTAGAAATAGTTTCTCAAGGTTATCTCCTGGAATTCAAGGAACTACCCCCAAGGGGAAGGTTCCACAGGTCTCAATTATCTTCAAACCAAATAAAAAGACAGGCATTCTTACATTGTGTAGAAGACCTGTTAAGGATGGGAGTAATTCATCCAGTTCCAATAAAAGAACAAGGGATGGGGTTTTACTCCAACCTGTTCATAGTTCCCAAAAAAGAGGGAACGTTCAGACCAATTCTAGATCTCAAGATCCTAAACAAATTTCTCAGGGTCCCATCGTTCAAAATGGAAACCATTCGAACGATCCTTCCTACCATCCAGGAAGGTCAATTCATGACTACGGTGGATTTAAAGGATGCGTACCTCCATATTCCCATCCACAAGGAACATCATCAGTTCCTAAGGTTCGCTTTTCTGGACAAGCATTACCAGTTTGTGGCACTTCCATTCGGGTTAGCCACTGCTCCGAGAATTTTCACAAAGGTACTAGGGTCCCTTCTAGCGGTTCTAAGACCAAGGGGCATTGCAGTAGTACCGTACTTGGACGACATCCTGATTCAAGCGTCGTCTCTGTCAAAGGCAAAGGCTCATACGGACATCGTCCTAGCCTTTCTCAGATCTCACGGATGGAAAGTAAACATAGAAAAAAGTTCTCTTTCCCCGTCAACAAGAGTTCCCTTCTTGGGAACAATAATAGACTCCTTAGAAATGAGAATTTTTCTGACAGAGGTCAGAAAATCAAAACTTCTAAGCTCTTGTCAAGTTCTTCATTCTGTTCTTCGTCCTTCCATAGCGCAGTGCATGGAAGTAATAGGATTGATGGTTGCAGCAATGGACATAGTTCCTTTTGCACGAATTCATCTAAGACCATTACAACTGTGCATGCTCAGACAGTGGAATGGGGATTATACAGACTTGTCTCCGACGATTCAAGTAGATCAAAGGACCAGAGATTCACTCCGTTGGTGGCTAATCCTGGACAATCTGTCACAGGGAATGAGCTTCCGCAGACCAGAGTGGGTCATTGTCACGACCGACGCCAGTCTGGTGGGCTGGGGCGCGGTCTGGGAACCCCTGAAAGCTCAGGGTCTATGGTCTCAGGAAGAATCTCTTCTCCCGATAAACATTCTGGAACTGAGAGCGATATTCAATGCTCTCAAAGCTTGGCCTCATCTAGCAAAGGCCAAATTCATAAGGTTTCAATCAGACAACATGACGACAGTTGCTTATATCAACCATCAGGGGGGAACAAGGAGTTCCCTGGCGATGGAGGAAGTGACCAAGATAATTCAATGGGCGGAGGATCACTCCTGCCACTTATCTGCAATCCACATCCCAGGAGTGGAAAATTGGGAAGCGGATTTTCTGAGTCGTCAGACATTCCATCCGGGGGAGTGGGAACTCCACCCGGAAATCTTTGCCCAAATAACTCAATTATGGGGCATTCCAGACATGGATCTGATGGCGTCTCGCCAGAACTTCAAGGTTCCTTGTTACGGGTCCAGATCCAGGGATCCCAAGGCGACTCTAGTGGATGCACTAGTAGCACCTTGGACCTTCAACCTAGCTTATGTTTTCCCACCGTTTCCTCTCATTCCCAGGCTGGTAGCCAGGATCAACCAGGAGAGGGCTTCGGTGATCTTGATAGCTCCTGCGTGGCCACGCAGGACTTGGTATGCAGACCTGGTGAATATGTCATCGGCTCCACCATGGAAGCTACCTTTGAGACAGGACCTTCTTGTTCAAGGTCCATTCGAACATCCGAATCTGGTTTCTCTCCAACTGACTGCTTGGAGATTGAACGCTTGATTTTATCAAAGCGTGGGTTTTCAGATTCTGTAATAGATACTCTGATTCAGGCTAGGAAGCCTGTAACTAGAAAGATTTACCATAAGATATGGAAAAAATATATCTATTGGTGTGAATCTAAAGGATTCCCATGGAACAAGATAAAAATTCCTAGGATTTTATCCTTTCTACAAGAGGGTTTGGAGAAGGGATTATCTGCAAGTTCTCTGAAGGGACAGATTTCTGCGTTATCTGTTTTACTTCACAAAAGGCTGGCAGCTGTGCCAGACGTTCAGGCGTTTGTTCAGGCTCTGGTTAGAATCAAGCCTGTTTACAGACCTTTGACTCCTCCCTGGAGTCTCAATCTAGTTCTTTCAGTTCTTCAAGGGGTTCCGTTTGAACCCTTACATTCCGTAGATATTAAGTTATTATCTTGGAAAGTTTTGTTTTTGGTTGCAATTTCTTCTGCTAGACGAGTTTCAGAGTTATCTGCTCTGCAGTGTTCTCCACCCTATCTGGTGTTCCATGCAGATAAGTTGGTTTTGCGTACTAAGCCTGGTTTTCTTCCGAAAGTTGTTTCCAACAAGAATATTAACCAGGAGATAGTTGTACCTTCTTTGTGCCCGAATCCAGTTTCAAAGAAGGAACGTTTGTTACACAATTTGGACGTAGTCCATGCTCTAAAATTCTATTTAGAGGCAACTAGATTTCAGACAAACTTCTTCTTTGTTTGTTGTTTATTCTGGTAAAAGGAGAGGTCAAAAAGCAACTTCTACCTCTCTTTCTTTTTGGCTTAAAAGCATTATCCGATTGGCTTATGAGACTGCCGGACGGCAGCCTCCTGAAAGAATCACGGCTCACTCCACTAGGGCTGTGGCTTCCACATGGGCCTTCAAGAACGAGGCTTCTGTTGACCAGATATGTAAGGCAGCGACTTGGTCTTCTCTGCACACTTTTGCCAAATTTTACAAATTTGATACTTTTGCTTCTTCGGAGGCTATTTTTGGGAGAAAGGTTTTGCAAGCCGTGGTGCCTTCCATTTAGGTGA
This sequence comes from Bombina bombina, assembly GCF_027579735.1. NCBI lineage: Eukaryota > Metazoa > Chordata > Amphibia > Anura > Bombinatoridae > Bombina > Bombina bombina. The sequence continues at coordinate 107,674,777 of NC_069507.1, forward strand.
CCTGATTTGCTCCCTCCCTTCATCCGTGTCCTAAAGCTTTGGTATTGGTTCCCACAAGTAAGGATGACGCCGTGGACCGGACACACCTATGTTGGAGAAAACAGAATTTATGCTTACCTGATAAATTACTTTCTCCAATGGTGTGTCCGGTCCACGGCCCGCCCTGGTTTTTTTAATCAGGTCTGATTAATTATTTTCTCTAACTACAGTCACCACGGTATCATATGGTTTCTCCTATGCATATTTCCTCCTGTACGTCGGTCGAATGACTGGGGTAGGCGGAGCCTAGGAGGGATCATATGACCAGCTTTGCTGGGCTCTTTGCCATTTCCTGTTGGGGAAGAGAATATCCCACAAGTAAGGATGACGCCGTGGACCGGACACACCGTTGGAGAAAGTAATTTATCAGGTAAGCATAAATTCTGTTTTTTTAACACCTCAATATGGATTGAGAATACTAAGCCTACAACACTAAAACATAACAGCGCACAAAGTCAAAGCAGTTAATTCTTGCACTACATGTTACCTTGATGGGTACTGCCCTTTAGTTGTGTTCAACCCAGGAGGCTTCTTGAGGTATGTACACGTGTTTTTATGTGTACCGCTGGGACTCACTCTTAGTATTATTCCCCTTCAGTACACCCACTAGTGTTCAAAGAGAAAATTGCTTTTACAATTTAGCAAGAACTGTAAATACATTTAGGGGTCGATTTATCAAAGGTTTCGCCTGCCTATCATCAGACCGCTGCTTCCCTAACTCTTGTCCGACCGGGGAGATTGACAGCTCCTGCCAGTGCGTGATCAGCAGTGCACGGGCAGGGGGTGGCATTGCATTAGCGGAATTCAGTCCGCCAGAGGCGAACTGCGGCGGACAGGGGCGCATATGTACTCCCCTGTCCGCCGCAGCTTGATAAATCGAGCTCATAAAGGGTGTATGTGGTGTACCGAAGGGGGATACGGATATGTAATTATGTAGGAAAAAGTTGATTGGTTGCTATTTATTATTTAAATTTTGTGTTTGAGTGCAAGTAGCATGACTAAGGACTCTGTGGGTCTGAAATGTTGCTGTACACACATTGGGCTATATTACAAGTGGAGCAATAATCAGCCACTTGTAATGGGTTGTTATTTATCGCACAGACACGCAAATGGACAAATTTGCGCGAGCGAGATAATTTAACACTCCACTTGTAATCTAGCCTTTTATTGGGTATTACCTTAAGGGTATAGGAAAGGGAAAATTAAACGTGCATGATTCAGATAGAGCATTCAATTTTAAGAAACTTTTAAATTCACTACTATTTTCAAATGTGCTTCGTTCTCTTGGTATACCTTGTTGAAAAAGAATGCGCACATATCCTACACTAGTGGGCGCTAGCTGCTGATTGATGCCTGCACAAATTTGTCTCTTGTGATTGGCTAACTAGATGTGTTCAGCTAGCTGCCAGTAGTGCAATGCTGTCCCTTCAGCAAAGCATAACAAGATATAGATGCAAATTTGATAATAGAAGTAAATTGGAAAGTTGTTTAAAATTTAATGTTCTATTCAATTCATGAAAGAAAAATGTTGGTTTCCTGTCCCTTTAACTAAAAGTTATCATTTTAAGTTTGATGCTGTCACATTTTGTTTGTGGACTGTGAGTTTGGAGGTAGCAGATATTGTCTATCACATGGGACATTAACCTTAAGCATAAGGTGCTGAGCTCGTATGGAAGTGTTGGATCTTAATATGGAATAAGTACTTGAACCTACTGTTAATGAAGTGCATGGAGAACAGAAAGTGGAAAATGCCCCAAATAAGTTCTCCTATTTGGACATTAATGTTGCACGTATTACAGCTTTTGCCTTGGGCTCAAGAGAGTTTCTTAGAACAGATTCTGGAGTTAATGTTAGTAAAGATTATAAAAAGGCTAAGAAACGTTTGGATTCTTTGGAATTGCATTCAACTACTCTGGCAGAATACTGCAGGGTGAAAAGTATTCAGGGGGCCTTACTTTCTATAATTCTTACCAATTTTTTGAATAAATGCTCCTTAGACCGGATTGTATTTACAGTGGAATGCCCACAAATGTAACTGAAAATACAGAGACAGGTGATCGCTACATTAGAGGTCACTAAGGGTAATATTCATGACTGATGAAAAATTTAAAACTATAAAAGTGGAAACTGATAAACTTTTTGCAAAATATCAAGTAATTGAAGATTGTAAACTTTGCTTTTACTGTTAAATGATCTATTGCTGGTTATACAGAAAGAGATGTCTATCCTTTATACAAATTTGTTTCAACCACCTGATTGTCCCATAGTTACTGGAAGTGAATCAGTCTTTTCCACCATAGCCATTTTTTTTAGATAAAATATCGAATCACATAGTGAAAGAACAAAGATTATATCTGAAGAATGCGGGGGACTTTCTTAGTAATATCAAGCAAGTGAATGTAGGGGAACATGGTATTCTCTTTATATTCGATGTGGTAAGTTTGTAAACTTCGACGATTGCTCATGAAACTGGCTTAGAGGGTTTTTTTGGGGGGGGGTTTGATGATGATTTGTTGAGATTGGTGTTGTCCGTAGCAATTTCTAATTCCAGGACACAGGCAATATGCAAAAAAGATGTACAGCTACGAGTTCCATTGTGGCACCCGCACACTCCAATTTATTCATAAGTAGCGTGGAAGACAGAATTTGTTGATGTTTTGAATCGGGGTATGACCACTCTTAGACTCCTTCTCACTCACACAAATGGATATATTATATTTTTGATACAAAGGTGTATAGAGCTGGCCCATATTAAAGGACAAACCGACTGACTGTAATGCTTTGTTGAAATATTATAGTTTTTATTCTATGAATGTGTTTAAATCAATTCCTAAAAAAACAGCTAGTAATGGCCAAGCATAAAGTATAGGATTTAAACAAATGAATGCATTTAAATGAGATGGGCAATAAGTTCATCTCTAGGGGTTATCCAGAAGAAAATATAAAAAAAATAAAAGCACATTAAAGAAGTTACGATTGATAACCTAAGAGGATGAAAATAGAGCACAAAGTGGATAAAGCGGTCTTTGTTTTTTCTATCTTAGTATAGTAATAAAAGTAAGGCAATCTAAAAGATTATTAGGAGACATTTATATATGTTATCTAAATACAACCCTGATTTAGACGTTTTTAAATTACTACCTGTCCCTTTATATTGTAGGGTAAAAAAATCTTAGGAACATTTTAGTTAGAGCTGATGTTGGCTACTCAAATAGATCACCTGTAAATTATGTTACTACCTCTAACAAGGGTTAGAGTGTGCAATGCAATGATCAAGGAAAAGTTTTTGGCCCAGAATGATAGGAGGGAAAAAGAATGGATTAATGGGTATTACACTTCTTTTACTTCTTAAGTGTCCTTGTGGATTGTGTTATCTAGGGGAGACCACTAGAGTGGTAAAATACAGAATAAATGAGCATAAGTTCCCAATTAGAATCGAGGAGATATGTCCCTACCCATATGCTCACTTCAGCTAGTCCGTTACGGTTTCATGTCATAGATCGTATATCTAAACAAAGAGGTGTAGATGGGGAGTTTAAACTTAAAAGAAAGGAGGTATGGTGGATAAAGCATTTAAATATGTTGCAACTGAATGGTTTGAATAGGGACTATATTTACAATTTTTCTGAATTGTATTTTAAACATTTTAAGGATTATGGTTGTTATGTTGTTATGGATATGAAACAAACTGCTTAGCAAATAGGGATTATGAATGGCATGTAAATAGGAAGAGTTATATGTATTGACAGTTTTTACTTAATAGTAATAGTAATTTTCTCTTTGACCACTAGAGGGTGTATGTGGTTTGCTGAATACGGGCGTGTAAAGGTTAAAGAAATAATTACCTGGGGAAAAGAGTTGATTGGTTGCAAACTACTATTTAAATTGTGTTTGAGTGTAAGCATGACTAAGGACCTTTTTTTTCTTCTTTCATGATTCAGCAAGAGCATGTGATTATTTTTTTCCCATTTGTTTTTATTGGATTTGTAAAAATCAAACAATACAAATAAACATACAATACAAAACTGTTCTGTAATATCAGAGCAGTTGTCATTAATTCAGGCTGTTACAAGGTCATGTCAACATATAAGAATGCTTGTCACTTAAAGGACCAGTCAACACATTAGATTTGCATAATCAACAAATGCAAGATAACAAGACAACACAATAGCACTTAGTCTGAACTTCAAATGAGTAGTAGATTTTTTTATAACTAATTTCAAAATTATGCATATTTCCACTCCCCTTGTACCATGTGATAGCAATCAGCCAATCACAAATGCATATACGTATAGTCTGTGAATTCTTGCACATGCTCAGTAGGATCTGGTGACTCAAAAATTGTAAATATAAAAGACTCTGCACATTTTTGTTAATGGAAGTAAATTGGAAAGTTGTTTAAAATTACATGCTGTATCTGAATCATGAAAATTTAATTTAACTTGAGTGTCCCTTTAAGAGCATGTGATTTTATACAACTTTCCAATTTATTTCTAATATCTAATTTAGTTTTTGTTCTCTTGATATCCTTTGTTGAAAAGGATACCCAGGTAGAATCCAGAGCTGCTGATTGGTTGCTACACATAAGCTCCTCATGTTATGGGCTTACTGCATTAACTAGATCCCAGTAGTGCATTTCTGCTTCTTCGACAAAGGATACCAAGGGAATGAATTAAATAAGATGATAGAAGTAAATTGGAAAGTTGTTTAAAATTATATTCTCTATCTGAATCATGAATATTTTTTGGGGGGTTTCATGTCTCTTTAATTAAAAGTTACAATTTTTAACGTGAACTATTATTGTATCATGCAATCATTAAATTGGACAGTATGACTGTAGATGATTATATGTGCCACAGGGAGATCCCACATAGGCAGAAGTGAATTTTTGTCTCTCTTAACCATTTATATGCCATGTCTACAGAAAAGGGGCGCTACTGTATGTTACAGCGAGCTATGTCAGTCTGCCTTTATAGCACTATACATAATATTGCCAATTATACTCTGAGTTGCTATAGAGATTTCCCATTGCATGCTATTTCTGCTAGACAGGATTATGCTATGTGACGCCCCTTGCGTTTACATCATTAATTTTGCCAGGGCCTGTATGGTTTGAAGTTGAGCAGCCAAGTGTGACCCTAGTTCTTGGTCTTCATTGCGTGTGTTTGATGAACTTTAGCAATTGGGACCATTTTTTATTTTAGAGAGGTATTACAGAGGTGATTGTGCACCCCCTAGAGTTACGTCTTTAGTTTGACATTTCTTTGTTGGCTTTGCACAATAAAAAATTGCTGATCAAATTTTATGGTTGAGTTGTGTTTCTTTCATTTGCTTTACTGCTTTGAGATATTCAGATGGTCTACAAAAACTAAATAAAACATCCTTTCTCTTGTTAAGTCTATCCAGTCCACGGATCATCCATTACTTGTGGGATATTCTCCTTCCCAACAGGAAGTTGCAAGAGGATCACCCACAGCAGAGCTGCTATATAGCTCCTCCCCTAACTGTCATATCCAGTCATTCTCTTGCAAGCCTCAACCAAGATGGAGGTCGTAAGAGGAGTGTGGTGTTTTATACTTAGTTTATTCTTCAATCAAAAGTTTGTTATTTTTAAATGGTGCCGGAGTGTACTGTTTATCTTAGGCAGTATTTAGAAGAAGAATCTGCCTGCGTTTTCTATGATCTTAGCAGAAGTAACTAAGATCCATGGCTGTTCTCACATATTCTGAGGAGTGAGGTAACTTCAGAGAGGGAATGGCGTGCATGTTTTCCTGCAATAAGGTATGTGCAGTTACTATTTTTCTAGGGATGGAATTTGCTAGAAAATGCTGCTGATACCGAACTAATGTAAGTAAAGCCTTAAATGCAGTTATAGCGACTGGTATCAGGCTTATTAATAGAGATACATACTCTTATAAAAATGTAATATAAAACGTTTGCTGGCATGTTTAATCGTTTTTATATGTATTTGGTGATAAAACTTATTGGGGCCTAGTTTTTTTCCACATGGCTGGCTTGAATTTTGCCTAGTAACAGTTTCCTTAGGCTTTCCACTGTTGTAATATGAGTGGGAGGGGCCTTTTTTAGTGCTTTTCTGTGCAGCTAAAAATACTGACAGACATTCAGCTTCCCTCTGCATGATCCAGAACATCTCTGGAGGGCTCAAAAGGCTTCAAAGTCGTTTTTGAGGGAGGTAAAAAGCCACAGTAGAGCTGTGGCAGTTGTTGTGACTGTTTGAAAAAAAAAAAAACCAACAAAAAAAAACAAACGTTTTTGTCTTTTATTATTCAGTTTTGGGTATTAAGGGGTTAATCATCCATTTGCAAGTGGGTGCAATGCTCTGCTAACTTGTTACATACACTGTAAAAAATTTGTTAGTGTAACTGCCTTTTTTCACTGTTATTTCAAATTTTGACAACATTTGTGTTTCTTAAAGGTGCAGTAACGTTTTTTATATTGCTTGTAAACTTGTTTAAAGTGTTTTCCAAGCTTGCTAGTCTTATTGCTAGTCTGTTTAAACATGTCTGACACAGAGGAAACTACTTGTTCATTATGTTTGAAAGCTATGGTGGAGCCCCATAGGAGAATGTGTACTAAATGTATTGATTTCACCTTAAACAGTAAAGATCAGTCTTTAACTATAAAAGAAATATCACCAGAAGATTCTGACGAGGGGGAAGTTATGCCGACTAACTCTCCCCACGTGTCAGACCCTTCGCCTCCCGCTCAGGGGATGCACGCTAATATGGCGCCAATTACATCAGGGACGCCCATAGCGATTACCTTGCAGGACATGGCTGCAATCATGAATAATACCCTGTCAGAGGTATTATCCAGGTTGCCTGAATTAAGAGGCAAGCGCGATTGCTCTGGGGTTAGGAGAAATACAGAGCGCGCAGATGCTGTAAGGGCCATGTCTGATACTGCGTCACAATATGCAGATCATGAGGACGGAGAGCTTCAGTCTGTGGGTGACATCTCTGATTCGGGGAAACCTGATTCAGAGATTTCTAATTTTAAATTTAAGCTTGAGAACCTCCGTGTGTTGCTTGGGGAGGTAATAGCTGCTCTGAATGACTGTAACACGGTTGCAGTACCAGAGAAATTGTGTAGGCTGGATAAATACTATGCGGTACCGGTGTGTACTGATGTTTTTCCTATACCTAAAAGGCTTACAGAAATTATTAGCAAGGAGTGGGATAGACCGGGGGTGCCTTTTTCCCCACCTCCTATATTTAGAAAAATGTTTCCAATAGACGCCACTACACGGGACTTATGGCAGACGGTCCCTAAGGTGGAGGGAGCAGTTTCTACTTTAGCACAGCGTACTACTATCCCGGTTGAGGACAGTTGTGCTTTTTCAGATCCAATGGATAAAAAATTGGAGGGTTACCTTAAGAAAATGTTTATTCAACAAGGTTTTATTTTACAGCCCCTTGCATGCATTGCGCCTGTCACGGCCGCGGCGGCATTCTGGTTTGAGGCCCTGGAAGAGGCCATCCATACAGCTCCATTGACTGAAATTATTGACAAGCTTAGAACACTTAAGCTAGCTAACTCATTTGTTTCTGATGCCATTGTTCATTTGACTAAACTAACGGCTAAGAATTCCGGATTCGCCATCCAAGCGCATAGGGCGCTATGGCTTAAATCCTGGTCAGCTGACGTGACTTCGAAGTCTAAATTACTCAACATTCCTTTCAAGGGGCAGACCTTATTCGGGCCTGGTTTGAAGGAAATTATTGCTGACATTACTGGAGGTAAGGGTCACACCCTTCCTCAGGACAGGGCCAAAGCAAAGGCCAAACAGTCTAATTTTCGTGCCTTTCGAAATTTCAAGGCAGGTGCAGCATCAACTTCCTCCGCTTCAAAACAAGAGGGAACTTTTGCTCAATCTAAGCAGGCCTGGAAACCTAACCAGTCCTGGAACAAAGGCAAGCAGGCCAGAAAGCCTGCTGCTGCCTCTAAGACAGCATGAAGGAACGGCCCCCTATCCGGCGACGGATCTAGTAGGGGGCAGACTTTCTCTCTTCGCCCAGGCGTGGGCAAGAGATGTTCAGGATCCCTGGGCGTTGGAGATCATATCTCAGGGATATCTTCTGGACTTCAAAGCTTCCCCTCCACAAGGGAGATTTCATCTTTCAAGGCTATCTGCAAATCCGATAAAGAAAGAGGCATTCCTACGCTGTGTGCAAGACCTCCTAGTTATGGGAGTGATCCATCCAGTTCCGCGGACGGAACAAGGACAGGGTTTTTATTCAAATCTGTTTGTGGTTCCCAAAAAAGAGGGAACCTTCAGACCAATTTTGGATCTAAAGATCTTAAACAAATTCCTCAGAGTTCCATCTTTCAAAATGGAAACTATTCGGACCATCCTACCCATGATCCAAGAAGGTCAGTACATGATCACAGTGGACTTAAAGGATGCCTACCTTCACATACCGATTCACAAAGATCATCATCGGTTTCTAAGGTTTGCCTTTCTAGACAGGCATTACCAATTTGTAGCTCTTCCCTTCGGGTTGGCTACAGCCCCAAGAATCTTTACAAACGTTCTGGGCTCACTTCTGGCGGTTCTAAGACCGCGAGGCATAGCGGTGGCTCCGTATCTAGACGACATCCTGATACAGGCGTCAAGCTTTCAAGTTGCCAAGTCTCATATAGAGATAGTTCTGGCATTTCTGAGGTTGCACGGGTGGAAAGTGAATGAGGAAAAGAGTTCTCTATCCCCACTCACAAGAGTCTCCTTCTTAGGGACTCTTATAGATTCTGTAGAAATGAAAATTTACCTGACGGAGTCCAGGTTATAAAAACTTCTAAATGCTTGCCGTGTTCTTCACTCCATTCCGCGCCCTTCGGTAGCTCAGTGTATGGAGGTAATCGGCTTAATGGTAGCGGCAATGGACATAGTGCCATTTGCGCGCCTTCATCTCAGACCGCTGCAATTATGCATGCTGAGTCAGTGGAATGGGGATTACACAGATTTGTCCCCTCTGCTAAATCTGGATCAAGAGACCAGAGATTCTCTTCTCTGGTGGTTGTCTCGGGTACACCTGTCCAAGGGTATGACCTTTCGCAGGCCAGATTGGACAATTGTAACAAGAGATGCCAGCCTTCTAGGTTGGGGTGCAGTCTGGAATTCCCTGAAGGCACAGGGATCGTGTACTCAGGAGGAGAAACTCCTTCCAATAAATATTCTGGAGTTAAGAGCGATATTCAATGCTCTTCAGGCTTGGCCTCAGTTAGCAACACTGAGGTTCATCAGATTTCAGTCGTACAACATCACGACTGTGGCTTACATCAACCATCAAGGGGGAACCAGGAGTTCCCTAGCGATGTTAGAAGTCTCAAAAATAATTCGCTGGGCATGGTACCACTCTTGCCACCTGTCCGCAATCCATATCCCAGGCGTGGAGAACTGGGAGGCGGATTTTCTAAGTCGTCAGACTTTCCATCCGGGGGAGTGGGAACTCCATCCGGAGGTGTTTGCTCAGTTGATTCATCGTTGGGGCAAACCAGAGTTGGATCTCATGGCGTCTCGCCAGAACGCCAAGCTTCCTTTTTACGGATCCAGGTCCAGGGACCCAGAAGCGACGCTGATAGATGCGCTAGCAGCGCCTTGGTTCTTCAACCTGGCTTATGTGTTTCCACCGTTTCCTCTGCTCCCTCGACTGATTGCCAAAATCAAACAGGAGAGAGCATCAGTGATTCTGATGGCACCTGCGTGGCCACGCAGGACTTGGTATGCAGACCTAGTGGACATGTCATCCTTTCCACCATGGACTCTGCCTCTAAGACAGGACCTTCTGATACAAGGTCCTTTCAATGATCCAAATCTAATTTCTCTGAGACTGACTGCATGGAGATTGAACGCTTGATTCTATCAAAGCGTGGCTTCTCCGAGTCAGTCATTGATACTTTAATACAGGCACGAAAGCCTGTTACCAGGAAAATCTACCACAAGATATGGAGTAAATATCTTTATTGGTGTGAATCCAAGACTTACTCATGGAGTAAAGTTAGGATTCCTAGAATATTGTCTTTTCTCCAAGAGGGCTTGGACAAAGGATTATCAGCTAGTTCCTTAAAGGGACAGATTTCTGCTCTGTCTATTCTTTTGCACAAGCGTCTGGCAGAGGTTCCAGACGTCCAGGCATTTTGCCAGGCTTTGGTTAGATTTAAGCCTGTGTTTAAACCTGTTGCTCCCCCGTGGAGCTTAAACTTGGTTCTTAAGGTTCTTCAAGGAGTTCCGTTTGAACCCCTTCATTCCATTGATATTAAACTTTTATCTTGGAAAGTTCTGTTTTTGATGGCTATTTCCTCGGCTCGGAGAGTCTCTGAGCTATCTGCCTTACAATGTGATTCTCCCTATCTGATTTTTCATGCAGATAAGGTAGTTCTGCGTACCAAACCTGGGTTTTTACCTAAGGTGGTTTCTAACAAGAATATCAATCAAGAGATTGTTGTTCCATCGTTGTGCCCTAATCCTTCTTCAAAGAAGGAACGACTTTTACATAATCTGGACGTAGTCCGTGCCTTGAAGTTTTACTTACAAGCTACTAAGGATTTTCGTCAAACATCTTTCCTGTTTGTCGTTTACTCTGGACAGAGGAGAGGTCAAAAAGCTTCGGCAACCTCTCTTTCCTTTTGGCTTCGGAGTGTAATAAGCCTAGCCTATGAGACTGCTGGACAGCAGCCCCCTGAAAGGATTACAGCTCATTCTACTAGAGCTGTGGCTTCCACCTGGGCCTTCAAAAATGAGGCCTCTGTTGAACAGATTTGCAAGGCTGCGACTTGGTCTTCGCTTCATACTTTTTCAAAATTTTACAAATTTGATACTTTTGCTTCTTCGGAGGCTGTGTTTGGGAGAGAGGTTCTTCAGGCAGTGGTTCCTTCCGCTTAATCCTGCCTTGTCCCTCCCATCATCCGTGTACTTTAGCTTTGGTATTGGTATCCCACAAGTAATGGATGATCCGTGGACTGGATACACTTAACAAGAGAAAACATCATTTATGCTTACCTGATAAATTTATTTCTCTTGTAGTGTATCCAGTCCACGGCCCGCCCTGTCCTTTTAAGGCAGGTCTAAATTTTAATTAAACTACAGTCACCACTGCACCCTATGGTTTCTCCTTTCTCTGTTTGTTTTCGGTCGAATGACTGGATATGACAGTTATGGGAGGAGCTATATAGCAGCTCTGCTGTGGGTGATCCTCTTGCAACTTCCTGTTGGGAAGGAGAATATCCCACAAGTAATGGATGATGCGTGGACTGGATACACTACAAGAGAAATAAATTTATCAGGTAAGCATAAATTATGTTTTTTTTCCAAGAAGGACCTGATTTTCTGGTCTTGTCCTTCTGGTAGGGATTGAATTACCGACTACCTCCCTAGTTCCACAGTCTTCTCATGTTTTATGGCTTTACCAAGACAGATTGCTTACTGAAAACCTGACTCCAAGAACAATTAGCTTTCAGAAAAGGTGATTTACAATCTTCTGGTTCATAAACAATAGCTACAGTTTATCAGATTTTGTCTATTCTGTGCAGGTTTCTCTCGCTTTTTTGCATATGTTGGAATTCCCCAGTGGTTGCATAACCCAGATTTTTGCTGTCCATTATCTGATCAGTTTTAAGATTTAGAAAATCTTCTCTCTGATATTTGAGATTCCAGTTTTTAGAAACCCTATGTCTGTCTCTACTCATTTACATTCCTTTGCAATATTTATATTTGGCTTTATACTTGTTGACATATCTTGCTTTTTAACCAGTGCATAAATTGACTTTTTTTCAAGACCATTTTTCTGGTAATTTTATAAGCAGCTAGAGGAGCGTTACAGCTTTAGTTTACTCCATGTTGCCTTACATGTTTTTATTTATTTTTATCAGGATTATGTGGTTTTGAGGATAAGTGTTTCTTTCCAAGACAGTTAATTTACGGAACATTAATACTGAGATGATTATTCATTTGTTTTTTTCAGATGCTAAGAATTATAGGAAGGAGCTTTTAAAGGGAAACGAACCCAATTTTTTTGGGTGAGTCAGACAGAGCATATTATTTTAAATAAGTTTCCAGTTGATTTCTATTATTAAATTTTCTCATTTCCTATAATATTCTGTGTTACAGAGATACCTAGGTAGGCATCTGGAACACTACATGACAGGAAATGGTGCTGCCATCTAGTGCCCCTTGCAAATGGATAACATTCTTGCAAAACTGCTGCCATTTAGTACTCCAGAAATGGGCTGGCTCCTAAGCATACATCCCTGCTTTTCAACAAAAGATGCCAATAGAACAAAGAAAATTTGATTATATATTTAATTATAAAGTTGTTTAAAATTGCATGCTCTGTCTGAATCATGAAAGAAAAAGGTTGGGTGTCATTGTTCTTCAATGTGACTTTGGTATGTTTTCCCATTTCTTATAGTGAGGCCATAATCCATAAGAGTTATGACTTAATTCTGCAGAAACAAGAGAAGCTGTTGAAGATTTGTTCAAGACAGCTACTTTTACTCTTTTTTCTTTTCTTAAAGTGTTTACTCATTCACAAGCAGCATATAAATGCATTTTCTTAGACCTAACGAGATTAGTTTTCTCTTGTAAGGTGTATCCAGTCCACGGATCATCCATTACTTGTGGGATATTCTCATTCCCAACAGGAAGTTGCAAGAGGACACCCACAGCAGAGCTGTAATATAGCTCCTCCCCTAACTGTCATAGCCAGTCATTCTCTTGCAACTCTCAACAAGCTAGGATGTTGTAGGAGAGAGTGGTTAAATATAGTTAGTTTATTTTCTTCAATCAAAAGTTTGTTATTTTTAAATAGTACCGGAGTTGTGCTATTTTATCTCAGGCAGTAAATAGAAGAAGAATCTGCCTGAGGTTTCTATGATCTTAGCAGGTTGTAACTAAGATCCATTGCTATTCTCACATATGTCTGAGGGGATTACACGGATGAGGTAACTTCAGCGAGAGAATGGCGTGCAGTTTATTCTGCTATCAGGTATGTGCAGTTATAATTTTTTCTAGAGATGGAAAACACTAGAAAATGCTGCTGATACCGGATTAATGTAAGTTAAGCCTTAATACAGTGATTTAATAACGACTGGTATCATGCTTACTCCCAGGGGTAATACCCTTATGATATTGCAATATAAACGTTTGCTGGCATGTTTAATCGTTTTTATATATGCATTGGTGATAAAACGTTATTGGGGCCTAGTTTTTTCCACATGGCTGGCTTAAATTTTGATTAGAAACAGTTTTACTGAGGCTTTCCACTGTTATAGTATAAAAGTTACAGTTGGTGCAGTTAAAATTACAAACTGCGACATCCAGCTTCCCTCAGGAGTCCCCTGTATGCTATAGGACATCTATAAAGGGCTCAAAGGCTTTCCAAAGTCGTTTATTGGGGAAGGTAGGACCACAGCTTGCTGTGGCAGTTGGTTGAGACTGTTAAAAAAAAAAAAAAAAGTCTATTTTGTTTTTTTGATCCGTTTTTTGAACTAAGGGGTTAATCATCCATTTGCAAGTGGATGCAATGCTCTGCTAGCCTATTACATACACTGTAAAAATTTCGTTTGATTTACTGCATTTTTTCACTGTTTTTCAAATTCTGACAAAATTTGTTTCTCAAAGGCACAGTATCGTTTTTTATATTTGCTTGTTAACTTGATTTAAAGTGTTTTCCAAGGGGTTAATCATCCATTTGCAAGTGGATGCAATGCTCTGCTAGCCTATTACATACACTGTAAAAATTTCGTTTGATTTACTGCATTTTTTCACTGTTTTTCAAATTCTGACAAAATTTGTTTCTCTTAAAGGCACAGTACCGTTTTTTATATTTGCTTGTTAACTTGATTTAAAGTGTTTTCCAAGCTTGCTAGTCTCATTGCTAGTCTGTATAAACATGTCTGACATAGAAGAAACTCCTTGTTCATTATGTTTAAAAGCCATGGTGGAACCCCCTCTTAGAATGTGTACCAAATGTACTGATTTCATTTTATGCAATAAAGATCATATTCTGTTTTAAAAAAAATTATCACCAGAGGAATCTGACGAGGGGAAAGTTATGCCGACTAACTCTCCCCACGTGTCAGACCCTTTTACTCCCGCCCAAGGGACTCACGCTCAAATGGCGCCAAGTACATCTAGGGTGCCCATAGCGTTTACTTTACAAGACATGGCGGCAGTCATGGATAATACACTGTCAGCGGTATTAGCCAGACTACCTGAACTTAGAGGTTAGCGAGATAGCTTTGGGGTGAGACAAAATGCAGAGCATACTGAGAACCGTGTCTGATACTGCCTCACAATATGCAGAAGCTGAGGAAGGAGAGCTTCAGTCAGTGGGTGATGTTAATGACTCAGGAAAGATACCTGATTCTAATATTTCTACATTTAAATTTAAGCTTGAACACCTTCGTGTGTTACTTAGAGAGGTTTTAGCTGCTCTGAATGACTGTGATACCATTGCAGTGCCAGAGAAATTTTGTAGACTGGATAAATGCTTTGCAGTGCCGGTGTGTACTGATGTTTTTCCAATACCTAAAAGGTTTACAGAAAATTATTAATAAGGAATGGGATAGACCAGGTGTGCCGTTCTCTTCCCCTCCTATTTTTAGAAAAATGTTTTCCAATAGACGCCACCACACGGGACTTATGGCAGACAGTCCCTAAGGTGGAGGGAGCAGTTTCTACTCTAGCAAAGCGTACTACTATCCCTGTGGAGGACAGTTGTGCTTTTTTAGAGCCAATGGATAAAAAATTAGAAGGTTAGCTTAAAGGACCAGTCAACACAGTAGATTTGCATAATCAACAAATGCAAGATAACAAGACAATGCAATAGCACTTAGTCTGAACTTCAAATAAGTAGTAGATTTTTTTCTGACAATTTTAAAAGTTATGTCTTTTTCCACTCCCCCTGTACCATGTGACAGCCATCAGCCATTCACAAATGCATACACGTACCATGTGACAGCCATCAGCCAATCACAAATGCATACACACTTTTTCTTGCACATGCTCAGTAGGAGCCGGTGACTCAAAAAGTTTAAATATAAATAGAATGTGCACATTTTGTTAATGGAAGTAAATTGGAAAGTTGTTTAAAATGGCATGCTCTATCTGAATAATGAAAGTTTAATTTTGATTGAGTGTCCCTTTAAGAAAATATTTATTCAACAAGGTTTTATCCTACAGCCCATTGCATGCATTGCCCCTGTCACTGCTGCTGCGGCGTACTGGTTTGAGTCTCTGGAAGAGGCTTTACAGGTAGAGACTCCATTGGATGACATACTTGGCAAATTTAGAGCACTTAAGTTAGCCAATTATTTTATTTCTGATGCCAGTGTTCATTTGAATAAACTAACGGCTAAGAATTCTGGTTTTGCTATACAGGCGCGCAGAGCGCTATGGCTTAAATCATGGTCAGCTGACGTGACTTTAAAATCTAAGCTACTTAACATTCCCTTCAAGGGGCAGACCCTATTTGGGCCTGGTTTGAAGGAGATTATTGCTGATATCACGGGAGGAAAAAGTTGTGCCCTTCCTCAGGACAGGTCCAAATCTAGGGCCAAACAGTCTAATTTTCGTGCCTTTCGAAACTTCAAGGCAGGTGCGGCATCAACTTCCTCTAAAATAATAAACAAGAGGGAACTTTTGCTCAATCCAAGACGGTCTGGAGACCAAACTAGACCTGGAAAAAAGGTAAGCAGGTCAAAAAGCCTGCTGCTGCCTCTAAGACAGCATGAAGGAACGACCCCCTATCCGGTAACGGATCTAGTAGGGGGCAGACTTTCACGCTTCGCCCAGGCGTGGGCAAGAGATGTTCAGGATCCCTGGGCGTTGGAAATTATATCCCAGGGATATCTTCTGGACTTCAAAGCTTCCCCCCCAAAAGGGAGATTTCACCTTTCACAATTATCTGCAAACCAGATAAAGAGTGAGGCATTCTTACACTGTGTACGAGACCTCCTAGTTATGGGAGTGATCCATCCAGTTCCAAAGGAGGAACAGGGTTTTTACTCAAATCTGTTTGTGGTTCCCAAAAAAGAGGGAACCTTCAGACCAATTTTGGATCTAAAGATCTTAAACAGATTCCTCAAAGTTCCGTCGTTCAAGATGGAAACTATTCGTACCATCCTACCACTGATCCAGGAGGGTCAATATATGACTACAGTGGATCTAAAGGATGCTTATCTTCACATTCCGATACACAAAGATCATCATCGGTTTCTCAGGTTTGCCTTTCAAGACAGGCATTACCAGTTGTAGCTCTTCCCTTTGGATTAGCTGCAGCCCCAAGAATCTTTACAAAGGTTCTAGGGTCGCTTTTGGCGGTCCTAAGGCCGCGGGGCATAGCAGTAGCCTCTTATTTAGACGACATCCTGATACAGGCGTCAAACTTCCAAATTGCCAAGTCTCATACGGACGTAGTACTGGCATTTCTGAGGTCGCATGGGTGGAAAGTGAACGAGGAAAAGTGTTCTCTATCCCCACTCACAAGAGTTTCTTTTTTATAGGGACTCTGATAGATTCTGTAGAAATGAAAATTTACCTTGACGGAGTTCAGGTTATCAAAGCTTCTAAATTCCTGTCGGGTTCTTCATTCCATTCCGCGCCCTTTGGTGGCTCAGTGCATGGAAGTAATCGGCTTAATGGTAGCGGCAATGGACATAGTGCAACTATGCAGGCTCAGTCAGTGGAGCGGGGATTACACAGATTTGGCCCCTCAACTGAATCTGGACCAAGAGACCAGGGATCCTCTTCCTTGGTGGTTATCTCGGGTCCATCTGTCCAAAGGTATGACCTTCGCAGGCCAGATTGGACTATTGTAAAAACAAATGCCAGCCTTCTAGGTTGGGGTGCAGTCTGGAACTCCCTGAAGGCTCAGGGATCGTGGACTCAGGAGGAGTCTCTCCTTCCAATAAATATTCTGGAACTAAGAGCGATATTCAAGGCTCTTCAGGTTTGGCCTCAGTTAGCAACTCTGAGGTACATCAGATTTCAGTCGGTCAACATCACAACTGTAGCTTACATCAACCATTGAGGGGGAACAAGAAGTTCCCTAGAGATGTTAGAAGTTTCAAAAATAATTCACTGGGCAGAGATTCACTCTTGCCACCTATCAGCTATCCATATCCCAGGTGTAGAGCACTGGGAGGCGGATTTTCTAAGTCGTCAGACTTTTCATCCGGAAGAGTGGGAACTCCATCCGGAGGTATTTGCACAACTGATTCTCAGTTGGGGCAAACCAGAACTGGATCTCATGGCGTCTCGCCAGAACGCCAAGCTTCCGTGTTAGGAATCCAGGGATCCCAAGGCGACACTGATAGATACTCTAGCAGCGCCCTGGTCCTTCAACCTGGCTTATGTGTTTCCACCGTTTCCTCTGCTCCCTCGACTGATTGCCAAGATCAAGCAGGAGAGAGCATCGGTGATTCTGATAGCACCTGCGTGGCCACGCAGGACCTGGTATGCAGATCTAGTGGACATGTCATCCTTTCCACCATGGTCTCTGCCTCTGAGACAGGACCTTCTACTTCAGGGTCATTTCAACCATCCAAATCTAATTTCTCTGAGGCTGACTGCCTGGAGATTGAATGCTTGATTTTATCAAAGCGTGGCTTCTCCGAGTCAGTTATTGATACCTTAATACAGGCACGAAAGCCTGTCACCAGGAAAATTTACCCTAAGGTATGGCGTAGATATCTTTATTGGTGTGAATCCAAGGGTTACTCATGGAGTAAGGTCAGGATTCCTAGGATTTTATCTTTTCTCCAAGAAGGTTTGGAAAAAGGATTGTCAGCTAGTTTCTTAAAGGGACAGATTTTTGCTCTGTCTATTCTTTTGCACTAGCGTCTGGCAGATGTTCCAGACGTTCAGGCATTTTGTCAGGCTTTAGTTTGAATCAAGCCTGTGTTTAAACCTGTTGCTCCACCATGGAGCTTAAACTTGGTTCTTAAGGTTCTTCAAGGAGTTCCGTTTGAACCTCTTCATTCCATAGATATCAAACTTATCTTGTAAAGTTCTTTTTTTTTTTTTTTGGTAGCTATTTCCTCGGCTCGTAGAGTCTCTGAGCTATCTGCCTTACAATGTGATTCTCCTTATCTGATTTTTCATACGGATAAGGTAGTCCTGCGTACCAAACCTGGGTTCTTACCTAAGGTGGTATCTAACAAGAATATCAATCAAGAGATTGTGGTTCCATCCTTGTTACACAATCTGGACGTGGTCTGTGCTTTAAAGTTTTACTTACAAGCTACTAAAGATTTTCGTCAAACATCTACTTTGTTTGTTGTCTACTCTGGACAGAGGAGAGGTCAAAAGGCTTTGGCAACCTTTTTTTCTTTTTGGCTAAGAAGCTTAATCCGCTTAGCCTATGAGACTGCTGGACAGCAGCCTCCTGAAAGGATTACAGCTCATTCCACTAGAGCTGTGGCTTCCACTTGGGCCTTTAAAAATGAGGCTTCTGTTGAACAGATTTGCAAGGCGGCGACTTGGTCTTCGCTTCATATTTTTTCAAAATTTTACAAATTTGATACTTTTGCTTCTTCGGAGGCTATATTTGGGAGAAAGGTTTTACAGGCAGTGGTTCCTTCCATTTAAGTTCCTGCCTTGTCCCTAAATTCATCCGTGTACTTTAGCTTTGGTATTGGTATCCCAATGGACTGGATACACCTTACAAGAGAAAACACAATTTATGCTTACCTGATAAATTTATTTCTCTTGTGGTGTATCCAGTTCACGGCCCGCCCTGTCATTTTAAGGCAGGTAATTTTTAAATTTAAACTACAGTAACCACTACACCCTATGGTTCCTCCTTTCTCGGCTTGTTTTCGGTTGAATGACTGGCTATGACAGTTAGGGGAGGAGCTATATTACAGCTCTGCTGTGGGTGTCCTCTTGCAACTTCCTGTTGGGAATGAGAATATCCCACAAGTAATGGATGATCCGTGAACTGGATACACCACAAGAGAAATAAATTTATCAGGTAAGCATAAATTGTGTTTTCTCTTCACGTATGTCTTCAGATGGCCGGTTTGTTCTAACCCAGTGTTTTTCAACCAGTGTGCCGTGAGAGATCCTCAGGTGTGCCACGGCAGACTGACAACAGTGTGACATATTTTTTAAACTTTGCTTGTTTTTTACTCCCAGTGCAGGGGTAGTTT